>NW_025421745.1:0-89656 GCF_011764305.1 Mustela putorius furo | reverse complement strand
AGGCTCTCAGAAATCCCCAAAATGTGTGTGGGAAAACTCGATAGTAGAGAGATAAATTGGAACGCAGCCCTGCCTCTCATGGGAATAGCAACCCTGATCTAGGCATGTGGATGGAGGACCACCCTGGCTGCTATCTGTATGGGGTGGGTCATGTGGGGTGGTGTCTCTATGATAAATCACCTGTAACCTAAAAAGAATACGCAGACACTAAAAAGGAGGTAAGGTTAAGCCACTGAAGGAGTTATTTGATAGAGATGTTAAAAGGAATTAAAGTTGCCCTGGTTACCTTTTTATAAAAAATAAACCTCTGCCAGGCATGCATCATTGTGTAACGGTGTGGTGGGCATCCGCTCTCTTAGTTGTGGAGACAGCTTTTCTTATATATTCACTTGATAAACTTTCTGTCACTTCCACTCACTCTTCCATTGCCCACGAGATTCCTTCTTTGACTCCAAGGTTTCACAAGAACCTAGCTCTCCCACGCATCATTCCCAGATAGAGTTATCGTATCAGGCGGCTTTATTTATATTTTTCCAATGATGAAGGCAATAAAAACTAGAATATAATGACCAAAAATATTTAAAAGTCCATGTAACTGGAAGTTAAACTTGATGTACCTAAAACGAAATAATACAGCTAATTCAGAAGTATTTAGAATTACTGTACTATGGTAATATCATTTTGTGCACAGCCGGCTACAATACTGACCGGTTATGACGTGATAATCTAACGGTTTTTAATTGTCTTAATCCACACGAATCCACCCACAACACTTAAAAACAAATGCAAAACACAAAAGCAATTCTTCTCTATACCCCACCACCAACACAAACAAAACGAATAGACCCTGGCAAAACGAAGAACGACGCCCAGTAATACAAAATGCTGCCTAGAGACTCGAAAAACCAATTTGTGGCATTCGTAATATAAGAAGTATTGAACCAATGAGTACTGGTTCCGGATACGCAGAGAAGATGAAGCTACACATACCAAAATGCTAACCGAAAAAGGTATAAACACCAAACCGTATAGGACACGCGACCTGCTGACACACTGGCTTTAGAAAAAGAGTCTCATTTGAAGACATCAAATTAGATAGCACATAGAGGAAAAGGTATGTGGGACATAGGGGCATCCCTTAGCGATGATAAAGTTTTCCTTCCATATCAACGATACAATAGCATAGTGGCCACGTCAGCTAAGCTATGCCTTCACCTCAGATATGATTCCACCAATGGCTGAGACTGAGCTTGACTCCGCTTGGTGGGGATAACCCTGACGTTTCTTTTCAATTCTTCTGTCAGCTTCCCCTGGCTGGCCGTTGTTCCTCTCTCCTCGCTCTCTCTACTCACTCAATAAAATTAAAACCTGTTAAACAACAATTTAGAAATAAGATCACAGATTACGCTCCCCGAAGGTAACAAATCTTCTCCAAGTGCTTCCTTCCTTATCTGCCCCTTCCCTCTTTCCTTGCCCGTCAGTCCGTGTGGCGCCCACGTACTCGGCCCCCCCTGCCCTCGCCTGCACCACACTTACACTCTTTCCCCCTGCCCCGCATCTTAGCTTTTCGATCAGCTGCTCTCCTCTGTCTGTGCATCTCCCCCCACCTTCCCATACTTGTCGGAATGGGCTCCAGGATAGCCTCCCTGCCCGGGCGCTACAGGGGACACCCTCGCGCACCTTGCAAGCCTAGGTGGTGCTGTGTTTCTTTACCTTTTCCCCCACTTTTTGGTCAAGGACACATGGTACCTGTCTCTTTATTATCTTGTCGGACATGTTCTCCCAATCTCATTATTCCGACGTTGCGCAGAAGACTCTGCTGCCTTCCGTTTCAACTCCCTACTTGTGTTAAACATGATTCTGACGCTGGTCAATGCCGGCCCCCCCGAAACCGCAATCTCCTTCGCCCCCGTTCCCCGCCTTTTCATCCACCCCCCCCCCAACCACATGGCACGTCCGCCCCTCCCCCCCTGCAGCTCCTGCCCCTCCGGCGTGCTTTGCGGCCCCTGGGACACGGGAATCTCGGCTTTCCCAGGTGCTGTTTTGACGTATACTGGCAATAGCACCCTGAGACCCTGTCATGGCCACAAAAGATCTCTTACTTGGCAGTAGTAGAAAAATTATTTCCCAAATATAACCCTAACGCCGATATGCAACTTGGGCCCATTCTGGCGGACTTACCTACCGCATACAACGAAACCCTTATGAACTTGCCAAGGCCCTTCCCATTTTTTAACCTAAGTTCACGGGGCACCCTCGCCATCATTTCCCTCATCCAAGTTTTTTCATAGAAGTTTCAGTCTACAAATAAACATTTTAAATATAATTGGATACATGATATCACCCTTGCCACCTTGGGCAGAAGACCTGGATAACCATGACTAAACAAAGCGCGAAAAATGATTTACAAAAATAGTAAAAGGTCTTCGACCCGCGTGAATTGGCCCAAAGATTAGAAAAATCGATAAAAATATAAAATGTACAATGAATTCATGAAGTGACAAAATAGAATCCGCATTAAATCTACTTTGGAAAGAACTAATATATTTTTTTTTTTCCTGAATCTGCTTCTCATTACATTAGGGCCTGGGGAGCACTGACCATCCCAACTCAGCTCCTCTCTCCTGCCCAGTAATAGTAAAGTCAGGACATTAAGTACTTCTGGGATGAATTTAAAACCACTGTTGGGCTCGGCTTCAGCAGCAGTGGGTTAAACAGAGTCTTTCTTGTTTTCAGGAACATAATTCGGAGATGTTTTCGGTGCTTAGGATTGAATGCGCAGTTGTCTACAAACATAATCCACTCAGTTCTGACCTCATAATATGTTTCTCCTGGACCACTTTAGCTCTTCCATTCTCTCCTCTTCCCCGTGATCAAATCCCAAAATAATAATTTAGGTTGTGTATGCAAGTCCTGATTTGTAATGAGGGAAACTCAGACACAAGAAAGGGAAGATGGAAAATAATGATACAGGGAAAAAATGGTGCAACGCTTGGGTGACTCATTAGATAAGCATCTGGACTCTTGATTTCAGGCTCGGTTGTTCTCTCAGGGTGATGAGATGAAGCCTCTAGAAGGCTCTGTGCTGGGCAGGCGGTTGCTTAAGATTCTCTCTTCTTATCCCTTTCCTTCCACCCCTCACCTCCCATGCTGTCCTTTCTCTTAAATAATAAGCCCACTGCTAGACTATCTTAGATTCATGTACCTTCTCTCCAGCCATGAACCGCCTATCACTGTGCTTTAACTCTTGAAAACTTCATTAGACAAATTAAAACGTGTGAAAGAAGCACTATGAGGGAAAGCCTATTAATCTGATGAGCATGGAACTGAACAAACCCTATAGATACTTATGCCCTTTGACTTCTAGCCTATCACTCACATACAGTGAGTCACATACAGCTCAAGATTAATGTTTTTATTGTAATACTTCATATATTCATTCATTTTTGAACTCGTTTATCATTTTGTTGAAGTTTAAAACTATGGCTAATAAAAACAAACTTTAATTAACTTTTCCTCTCTATGATACAATCTAACTTGCACTTGAACTTTAGCTAATATTATGTTCTAAAATTGTCAAAACAAAATGATCAAGGTTTCTAGATTATTTACTGTATTTTTCTACTATATAATATTGGTCTAATATCTCTTCTGTATAAAGAAAAATGAATGCTTGGGGCTCTTGGGTGGGCTCATTGCGTTAAAGCCTCTGCCTTCTGCTCAGGTCATGATCCCAGAGTCCTGGGATAGAGCCCCACATCAGGCTCTCTCTGCTCAGCAGGGACCCTGCTTCCCTTCCTTTCTTTCTCTCTGCCTGCCTCTCTGTCTACTTGTGATCTCTGTCTGTCAAATAAATAAATAAAATCTTTTAAAAAAAAAAATGAAATGAATGCTTGTTAAACTAAATGAATGCTTTACTGAACAAATTAAATATGCAGTAGCATTTTATTTTATCATGCTTTAACATAGTAAACTATAATATTATATCACTGGTCTACAAATATCATCTACTCACATAGTCCCATTTGGAAGCTTTTAGCAACATAAGCATTCTTCCTCCTGATTGTAGTAGTTAAAAGCCACAGAAATATACAGAAGACTCCTAGGTATAGAAAGTTAAGTCCAGTTATCCGTGATGCCTTGAGTAGAACCTGACCTATGTATGTCCTGGAATGCACTAGTAACTGTTTACATGTGATAGGATTATATTTAATATATACAGTTTCATTTACTTCACAAAGGAGATATAAATTTTGAGAATAAAAATATTTGATGAATCTATAAAGTCTATATCTATTTGTAACCAATGTGGTAGAATTAAGATGTTAATTTGAAAAAATTTTTCACTGAACACATACACATATTCAATGTTTTTATATATATATAAACAGCATTATTTATTTATGTAAATAAATGCATTGTCAGTAAAATCCATTTACTTATCAGTCATAAGGGTAATTTTAAGTACTAAGAATAAGAAATATGTGAAAAGATAAGTGTTCAAGAGTGCAGTTTTGTGGTAATTAATACAATATGATAGGCTCATAAAAAGATATATTACTTGAACTTAAAAGCTTCTATAATTAAGCGATGACCACTTGAAAATTTGTAATTAGTCTTGCTGCAGTTTTTCCTTGCACTTACTGCCCTTCCCCGGAAGTTCATTAAGAATTTCTGTGAATGTCCTTAAGTTTAATCTCATTCATGGATTCCACTGCTGCTCACAAAACAAAGTCAAAAAGAGAGGTAACTCTATGTGGCACTCCATCCACAAGCAATACATTCATAAATAATTAAAAAGCTCTCTACTTCATTTGTTACCCATTCAGCTAATAATTTAAATGAGTAACTGAGGCCATTTTATCAGCACGTTTAATAGAATGCGACTCAGAAACTTCACAGTGTTATTTAAGAAGAAATGTTCCCTGTGTTACGGTTTTTATTTTTTTTAATCAACAAAATAATTTTCAAGTATTAAAAGCAAATGTCTCCTTTTCCTCCAAGTTCCTTGCTATGTCCAAGTTATAAATAAATACATTACAATCGTATTTTGAGTAGTAGATAAAAACAAATGTTTTGAAACTGTCTGTGGGTTGAGTGTCTGGGTTAACTTGTATAAATTATCTGAACTCAATGTATTTAGACTTTATTAGATGGTTTATTTTAGACTATTTAAAAATACATGCTCAGATAATGACTTAACATTATTTTATTCATTTTAATAAATAAATTATTTTATTTAATTATGTTTAGATATTTGTTTATTATTTAATGATTTAATATTTAATACTCTAAAATTTGAAATATTTTTAAATTCTAAAAAATATTTATTTAATTAAATTGATATATTTAATATAAATATTTAGTAAATTATTAATCATTATTATAATTATGCAATACATTATGTATTGTGTAATAATTGCATTTTAATAAATAAATAAATGTATTATTTACATTATTTTTATTTTATTTTATTTAGTTGACAAAGAGAGGGAGAACGCAAGCAAAGGGAGCTGCAGGCAGAGGGAGAGGGAGAGAAGTAGGCTCCCAGCTGAGCAGAAAGATCAACCTGGGGTTCCATCTCACGACCCTGGGATCACCACCTGAGTTGAAGGCAGATGCTTAACTGAATGAGCCATCCAGATGCCCAAGGCTTTGTATTCTTAGCTTCTAAATATTGATGCTGCTTCATCTCTGGAGTTAGTAAATTGATGTCGAGAATTCCTATCAAAGAATTGATAGTAGCTGTTAAACAGAAACATGTAATTTAGGGGGAAAAAAAGAACAGAAGGAAGAGAAAGGCCAAAAGTCAAAAGCACGTTAATATAAAATTTAATTAGATAAATTTAATTAGATAAACCTAAACCTGATATTCCCCTAAAGGGGCCTAATAAAAGAGCTGCAAAGAGCTGATAGGATTAGGAAAATTGTCCACTCCTGGTCATTTCATAATTTTAAACTATTCCTTATTAATAAATAAACTTAGTTCCAGAAACACAACCACATAAGAACATTTCCACCAAGTTTCCTCTAACAGCATTTAAAAATTAGACATTCAAACAATGTAGTTCATTATATGTTGCATCTGTATCTCAAAGTTTAAACACTTTCTGTGACACATTTTCTAACAATTAAAATTAAAAAAATATATATATATATATACACCTTATCACTAAATGGAAATATATATATATATATATATATATATATATATATATATATATATATATTTATATATATATATAAGTTTATATATATATATATATAAGTTTACAGTCTAGAGTGCCTGGGTGGCTCAGTTGGTTAAGTGTCTTCCTTCAGCTTAGGTCATGATGCCAGGGTACTAGGATCCAGTCCTGCATCAGCTGCCTGCTCAACAAGGAGTCTGGTTCTTCCTCTCCCTCTGCACCTCCCCGCCCACTCTCTCTCTCTCTAATAAATAAATAAATTCTTAAAAAAAAAAGACTGAAATCTGAGACTGAATTACTAAATTCAGTCTTAATATAAGACAGCTAAACAAAGCAATGATCACAACTGGAAAATTTAGTCAGATCATGGTTTAACATTTTTGGTTGACACAGGACCTCTTTCAGTAAAAACTTTCCCTAAATATCAATTTCGTTTAAGGCAAAAATTTTGACAAGAAATTCAGATCCTTCTCATCATTTTCATATCAATTTAATGTGACATCCTCCAAGTATAGTAATCAAATATGTAATTATCCTATCTGTTGCCTTGTATATTGCCTGTATCTTTTTCAGACTCAAAGTTCCATTGAGGTAGAGCTTTTTTGTTTTGTTTTGTTTTTTTTATATGCAGAGATTTTTAAAGTGTTTGATATATACAAGATTCTTAATAAGTGTTTGCAAAACCTATGTATTTCAGAAGCCTTAAACATATTAAAATAATGTAGGTGATATTAGTAGTCATATCAAACAATTTGTATGTTTCAGTCATGTAAATAACTACATTTCTCAGAGACAGAGAAACATACAAATGATCTGGGTCCAGTAGGATAATGCTAGCATGTGTTGTAAATTCTCTTATATGACCTTATTCTTGCAAGAATTGGTTATGTGGCAGAAAAAAAGGTATCACTATCTTATACTTTATTATTTAAAGAGAGCTTTATGGAAGTTGTTAATTTCTTACACTACCCCTTTGTTTTTCAGTGGGCCCAATTTCCGTGGTAATGGTGAGAGGAAAGTAGGCAATTTAGGCAGCAGCAAAAATCTCCTACAAGGCACTATAAAATAAGGCTTGTTCTAGATCATGGGTCTGTCCAAAGGGGAATGTTAAAGGGTAGGATGGATGATGGATGCATTGTGGACTTATAACTATAAGATTAATACTGTTATGCCCCAATAATGGGTCTATGATTATAGGAGCGAGACTGATGTAAAGCGAAGGTCAAGCAAAGCTTTATTTCATGCCAAGCATCAAGAATCTAACCGAACGTTCGGGGCCACACCTCTTATGAGAGAAGGCAACCCTTCTCTGTTTCACAGTCTAGCTTTTAAGGGCAAAGGCCATGCAGTCAGGCCTGGCCACGCACAGGTGACCAATGAGATTTTAACACACACAGGAAACTCCACAGTGAGGCTAGGTGACCAATTGAGGTACAATTTACCCTAGTATAGACATTTGACCCAGCCTATTACACCTTGATTAGGATTGGTGCCAAAAAGGTTCCCAAAGGGTGGAGGAGTGGGGCATACTCCTTAGTATCTAGGGAGACAAAATGCAAACACCGCCCCCCCCCCCCCCCCCCCCCCCCCCCCCCCCCGCTGATTGATGTCTCCACCTGGCCTGACCCACCCTTGTATATGTGCTTTGTTACCTGGAGCTGATTTCCAGGACTTGTTTTTAAGTGAATCCCCTGGGGGAAGGGGAGCAAGGACAGTTTAAGGGTTAACTTCAATGAAAGCCTCTTGCTAAAATATAAAAATATAAAAATAGGTCCTTACATTACAACAACTCAGTAGAGAAAGTCCCAGTGTGGGTGATAAAAGAAGTGATGTAACTTGCATTGCACATTTTATTTTTAAAACGTGTAAGTTGTATTTTTCCCTGCCATGACATCATACTTTATCTTCATCTCTGTATACTAGTTTAAAACTAGTTAAACAAAACTCAACAATTTTTTTTAAAAAATATTTTTATTTATTTATTTGAGAGCAAAAGCCAGAGAGAGAGAGAGAGAGAGAGAGAGCATGAGCAATATGGGGGCTCAATCCCACTCTTGAGATCATGATCTGAGCCAAAGGCAGACACTTAACTGACTGAGCAAATGAGACTCCCACAAACTCAACAATTTTATAAAATTTTATTTGTTGGGGTGCCTGGCTGGATCAGTCAGTAAAACATGTAACTCTTGATCTTGGCGTTGTACATTTGAAATCCACCTTGGGGTGTAGAGGTTTTTAAAAATAAAATCTTTAAAAATTTTTTTTTTCATTTTTTTATTTAAGCCATTGTATGGCAGTGTTGATCACTATATTGTACACCTGAAACTAATATTAACCTTATTTTAACTAACTGGAATTTAAATAAAAAACTTTAAAAATAAAATAAAAATAATAATCATAAAAAAAAAAAAGAGGAAAAATTATTTGGCAGGCAATTTTCTTAATTGCATTATTATTTATTATTATCATAGTCTGTGTGTGTCGGTGGGAAGTGGCTGGTATTACAGTGAGCTCCATATCTGTGTTACACTGAGGTCCATGTCTGTAGTCAGTCTTTTTTTTTTTTTTTTAATTTATTTTCAGTGATCCAAAATTCATTGTTTATGCACCACACCCAGTGCTTCATGCAATAAATTCCCTCCTTAATACCCACCACTGGGCTCACCCAACCACCTGCCACCCTCCTCTTCAAAACCCTCAGTTTGTTTCTCAGAGTCCACAGTCTCTCATGGTTTGTCTCTCCCTCCGATTTCTCCCAGCACACTTCTCTCCCATCTCCCAGTGTCCTCCACGTTATTCCTTATGTATTGAGTCTTATAAAAACTTTTATTTCTTTCCCTATTCTGCTTTGCATATGCTTACCTTAGATGTTAAAATGTTATAAACCTCTCCTGCCTGGTCCATTTTCTCTCTCTGCTCTCATGATTTCTCATGCTCTCCCTGCCAAACCCCACATGCCTTACAATATCTGGATATGACTAATCTCTTCCTGAGCTACTTTATTCTACTCTGCCATATGGTTGCCCTTCCCTCTTCTGTACCATAACTTCTATCCCCTGCATTTGTGCTTTAACAATACCTAATTCTTTTCACTACATCTGTATCTTTTGAGGTCAATACTCGGTAGTGCAATTGCTGGGTCATAGGCTAGCTCTATTTTACTGGAAAGAAGGGCCATATGCACCCCATTGTTCGTAGCAGCAATGTCCACAATAGCCATTCTGTTGAAAGAGCCAAGATCCCCTTCAACAGACAAACAGATAAAGAAGATGTGATCTATGGATACAATGGAATATCACTCAGCCATCAGAAAGGATGAAGGAGGAGGAGATTATGCTAAGTGAAATAAGTCAAGCAGAGAAAGTCAATCATCATACGGTTTCACTTATTTGTGGAACCTAAGGAATAGCATGGAGGACATTAGGAGAAGGAAAGGAAAAATGAAGTGGGGGAATTGGAGGGGGAAATGAAACATGAAAAACTATGGACCCCAAGAAACAAACTGAGGGTTTTAAAGATGAGAAGGATGTGGGGATGGATGAGCCTGGTGATGGGTATTAAGGAGGGCACATATTGCATGGGGCACTGGGTGTTTTACACAAACAATGAATCATGGAACACTACTTCAAAAACTAATGATATATTGTATGGTAACTAACATAACATAATTTTTTAAAAAAAAGGAGGGGGACAATACCTAACAGTCTTTGCTAGTTTCTTGTTTACCTCCTTTTAAGAGTAAGCTCATTAGTGGTTTTTTTGTTTTTGTTTGTTTGTTTTGTTTTGTCTCAACTAAAAGAATAAAAATAATACACATTATTTTGAAAACTTTTTGAACAGTGTACAAACCTTAGTCAAGTCCACAATGTCTCATCTCTTCTTCCTCCTAACATGGCTAAGTTGAAAAACCCTTTATCTGGGAAAAGATCATTCTCCTGCCACCTTGTGTTAGATTTTGGCTTTAGCTTAGATTATCCTTACTTTCCTTTTCTGAAAATAAGTTGAAAATATTAATAGCCTCAGTTTCTTCTTCCAAAATATGACTGCTTCTTTACCAAGCACAAAAGCAACCCATTTTGACCATAGTAAACAGCATGGACCTTTTTTTGGCTCACTGTTTTAGTGAGACAAGTGGAGTGAAGATGACAAACCATTTCCAAATGTATTAATAATTGGTAGACCATACTTCTAAATCGAAGTTTTGTTGCCATCAAACTATGACCAGACTCGCTATAATTACAGAGGTAAATTCTTTATATTTACTATATTTGAAATTACCATATAATACCAAAAATAAAATTATGATTATGTGAAGAGTCTGTAATATTAAGAAGATGACTTTGAAATGATTGCTTATCTAAATGAAATTTCCCATTTTATAATCTTGCATAAGCTTCCATTGTCATTTCCTATTTAAAATCTATTAGAAGGTACTCTTATTCTCCCTTAAGTGGGAAGTCAAATGTGGAACAAATTCATCCCAAAGGAACTGATTCTATATTCCACTGAAGACCAGGTGGCTTCCATGTGGCATTTTGCCTCTTGCATATATGTTCATCGCCTACAACAAATGGGGGTATGCTCTTTAGTAAACTAATTCAACTCAACTAGAGACATTGTCTTCAAGGAATAACATCATAGAGACTAGAATCAGAATCATACTTTTGGGAAAATTGGGCCCAGGTTTTTTTTTGTTTTGTTTTGTTTTTTGTTTTAAGATTTTATTTATTTATTTATTTGACAGAGACCACAAGTAGGCAGAGAGGCAGAGAGAGAGAGGGGGAAGCAGGCTCCCTGCTGAACAGAGAGCCTGATGCAGAGCTCGATCCCAGGACCCTGAGATCATGGCCTGAGCCGAAGGCAGAGGCTTAACCCACTGAGCCACCCAGGCGCCCCTGGGCCCAGGTTTTGATGGCTTCTTTCCTCAATCTTATAAAACCTATTTGAACTCTACTGGATGCCAGAACTGCTTAAAAAATATTTGGTCCCTTGTAATTTTAACCTTCCAGTATTCAATGCACCCGATCCATGTAATATCCTATAGTATTTTTGTCAAATGAAGACTCTCAAAGTGTGTTTCTTGGGAGACACTTTTCAATTGGTTGCTTACATTTCTGCATTTATTATTTCTTCTAGACTATCCTTTGAAGATGGTTGTATTGAATAGACTTGGAAAACAGAAATAGTATCTTTTTTTTTAACTTAACCTGTTGTGTTTGCAAATATTATCTGCCTCTGTTTTGATTCTTCTTGTGGGAACTGAGGCTCAGAACTGATATATAACTCCCACCCCTACACACACACACACACACACACACACACACACACACACACAAAACTGTTAATATTCTGACTACTTCTATTGCTGTGAATAATGAACTATATTATTTCTGAACCATGAGTCTGCATCTTCTATCAACACCCAAGAAACCACGGCAGACTCATACACCAGCTTTCAAATAAGGGGAAAAAAATCTCAGATGCTTTATATTTTTTGATAGTGTTACCTACTTCTGAACATATGACTGAACACATATAAAGCTGGAGCCATGACCATTTAGAGCTTCTTCTGTGGAAGAACTATGCATTCACTTGTAAACAAAAGTTAGTTTTTCATCTTTTTTTTTTTTTTTTTTTCCTCCTGGAAACCATTTCCTCTCTCACACTGTTGCTCAAATTGGATGGAGTCTAAGGTCCTTTGAGGAAATTTTTGTTTAATGACTCAAAATAAAATAGGAAGAGTCTAAAGTGCTAAAACTAATTCTAGATAAAAGGTATAAGATCATGCCAGAAAGGATAGTAATTTTATCTAACAACTGCCTGTTCACCCCTTTATTTGTTCATTAACTAATCTCCAAATTCCTGACTAAATCCCTTTTGTAAGCCAGAATGTGAGCTAAAAACTGGGTATTTTAAAAAAGTTTTCATTTGAAATCCAGTTAGTTAACATATATGGTTGTATTAGTTTCATGTGTACAATATAACATATAACACTCAGTGCTCATCATGACAAGTGCTCTAATTAACCCCCATCACTTATTTAATCCATCACTCCTTTCAGATCCTCTCAAGTAACCATCAGTTTGTTTCTCCGTAATGAAATATCTGTTTCTTGCTTTGCTTCTCTTTCTATGTCTTATTATTTTCCCTTTTGCTTGTTTGTTTTTTGTTTCTTTTATTCCATATATGAGTAATTTGTCTTTGTCTTTCTCTGACTGACTTATTTCACTTTTAGCATTATACTGTCTAGTTCCATCCATGTTATTGCAAATGGCAAGATTTCGGTCTTTTTTTATGGCTGAATAATATTCCATTGTATATACATACCACTTATCCTTTATTCATTCATCAATTGATGGATACTTGGGCTCTTTCCATATCTTAGCTTTATAAATAATGCTGCTATAAACATAGGGGTGCTAGCATCCCTTTGAATAAGTTTTCTTATATTCATTGGGTAAATACACACCAACAGGATTGTTTATCACAAAGGACTTCTATTTTTAAATTTTATGGAAATTCCATACTGTTTTCCAATATGGCTGTATCAGTTTGCATCACCACCACCGACAGTTCACAATTGTTTACTTTTTCTTTCTTTTTTTTTTTTTTTTAGGATTTTATTCAGTTTGACAGAGAGAGATAACAAGTAGAGAGAGAGAGGAGGGAGCAGGCTCCATGCCTGGCAGAGAGAGCCCCGATGTGGGACTTGATCCCAGGACCCTGAGATCATGACCTGAGCTGAAGGCAGAGGCTTAACCCACTGAGCCACCCAGGCAGCCCCCACTAGTGTTACTTTTTTCACATCCTCTCCAACACCTTTTGTTTCTTGTAGTGTTGATTTTAGCCATTCTGACAGGTGTGAGGTGGTATCTCTTTCTAGTTTTTTGCTTTGCAATTTCCTGATGATACATGATGATGGACATCTTTTCATGTATCTACTGAACATTTGAATGTGTTCTTTGGGGAAAAACACTTGTTCATGTCTTCTATCCATGTTTTTATTGGATTATTTGTTTTTGGATGTTGACTAAAAACTGGATATTAAGTAACACACAAGACAGGTTTCCTTGAGCTTAAATTTTATTTGCATGAGTATCATTAACAGGAAAAAATATGCATATGTGTATGTACAAGTGTGTTATGTATACATCTATCTATCTATCCTCTATCCCCTGTCTTCTAATTGTGGTAAATCCTGTAAGGTGGGGAATGGGATAGTCCGAAGAAATATGCTGCTGGATATGTTGGGTAAGCAAATTTAATTGCACTCAGATGCATTGGATATAAGTGAATCACTCAAATGAGTTATTTAATATTATATAGAAACAAATTAAAATTTTATGTAGTTGAAAATAATAGGTAGTTAAAATAATTTTTGTTGTTTCTTGTTTCTGTGTCTTTTTTTGTTTATATATACTATGGTGTGAATGTTTATGTCTCCCAAAATCATATTATGAAATCTAACTCTGGAAGTGATAGTATTAAAACATAGGGGCCTTTGGGAGGTGATTAGGTCATAAGTGGGATTACAGTCCTTTTAAAGGAGACCCCAGAGAGTTCTCTCTTGCTTCATTCATCATGTACATTTACAGTGAGAAGATAGCCATCTATGAGGAAGTGGGCTCTCCCCCTGGATATGCCCATTCCTTAATCTTGAACTTCTCAGTTCTAGAACTGTGAGAAATAAGTTTTCTTGTTTTCTGTTCTTTATAAGCTATTCAGTCTATATCATGTCCGTTTATCGGAGCCTGCATGCAGAAGGACAATATGACCTAAAACGAGAGCAATAAATATAAAGTTTCAGTAAAGTCAGTTGGTACAATGTTTTTTTTTACTTAGAGAAGACATGCTGCTTCATGTTAAACCTTGATATTCTATGTGTTTCTTGAAGGGCCACTTCTTACTCCTTTGTATGTTTTCCACAAAGTCCAGGATGATGCCTTACATAAAGGTAATATTTTATAAATACTGTTGGAAATATATACTTCTCTAAAATCTTATTTTGCCTACAGATTACTTGGATCCACTTTGCCTTGTGTAGAATATTTGAAATATATTAAGAACAGAATGTCTCTCTAAATAACATTTAGAATCATCTTTAGTTTATGACTCCTGACTCATTTGTTTATGAAGTGATACTTACTGCAAGAACACTGAAGTTTGTAATATAATTTTTGAATTAATCACCAAGCTAGTTTATTATAACTTATGAAAAAAATAATTTCTCATGTTGGTTTAATTCTGCTCTTATGTTATGGTCATGGCATTTTTCATTAAAATAAAGTAGAAAATAGAAGTAAATAATAAGTGAAAAATAAAAAATAATAAATAAAAATATAAAAGTAAAACTCTTGTGAAATGTTAAACTTTTCTTACTTATTTTGTTTTGCTTTTCCTCTACCATGCTGGCAAAGCTGTATTTTTTGCAGATAGATACAATTTTCTAGTTGCTAGGTTTTTGTTACTGTTGCTAAAATTTTCAAAATATAAGAAGTTGAATAGTCATGGATTGTTTACTAAACTCCTTATCTACACATATAAAAATAAAACAATGATGGTGACCTGGGTATTTCTAAAATTGTATTCTGTTTTTCCATATTATGTTTTACAATGTAATTAATAAAGATTCTGCATATAGTAACACCCATCCCCTTCTATCTCATCTGTATGTCCATTACAGAGCATGTATGATTTCTATTCATTGCTATGTTGTGGTGAAGAGATTGTCTGAAGTAGTCCTATATTTATGCAGGTAGATCTTAAGCTACAGTGCTCTTGTTTATTTGCTTGCTCATGATCAGTATGTCTGAAAGATGGTAACTATTGCATCAGGTATGACGATTAAAAAATATTATTGGTGCCTGATACACTGTGATGAAATAGGTAAGTCGATTTATAATTTGTTAATTAAATTAGAAAAGAAATTCCTTTGGATTTGTCCTTTATTAAGAGTTGTTTTTTTTTTTTTAACGAATTCCTTGGGATGGTTTTTGTGTAATATATATCACATGCCTCAACCTTTAAATTTGAATGTAGAAAAGAGTTATCAGAATGAGCCTTTCCTTACACCACACACGAAAATAGACTCAAAATGGATGAAGGACCTCAATGTGCGAAAGGAATCCATCAAAATCCTTGAGGAGAACACAGGCAGCAACCTCTTCGACCTCAGCCGCAGCAACATCTTCCTAGGAACAACGCCAAAG
Source organism: Mustela putorius furo (assembly GCF_011764305.1). Taxonomy (NCBI): domain Eukaryota; kingdom Metazoa; phylum Chordata; class Mammalia; order Carnivora; family Mustelidae; genus Mustela; species Mustela putorius. Next base: position 74,259 of record NW_025421745.1, on the reverse strand, counting down.
GCAAGGGAAGCAAGGGCAAAAATGAACTATTGGGATTTCATCAAGATCAAAAGCTTTTGCACAGCAAAGGAAACAGTTAACAAAATCAAAAGACAACTGACAGAATGGGAGAAGATATTTGCAAACGACATATCAGATAAAGGACTAGTGTCCAGAATCTATAAAGAACTTAGCAAACTCAACACCCAAAGAACAAATAATCCAATCGAGAAATGGGCAGAGGTCATGAACAGACATTTCTGCAAAGAAGACATCCAGATGGCCAACAGACACATGAAAAAGTGCTCCATATCACTCGGCATCAGGGAAATACAAATCAAAACCACAATGCGATATCACCTCACACCAGTCAGAATGGCTAAAATCAACAAGTCAGGAAATGACAGATGCTGGTGAGGATGCGGAGAAAGGGGAACCCTCCTACACTGTTGGTGGGAATGCAAGCTGGTGCAACCTCTCTGGAAAACAGCATGGAGGTTCCTCAAAATGTTGAAAATAGAACTGCCCTATGACCCAGCAATTGCACTATTGGGTATTTACCCTAAAGATACAAACGTAGTGATCCAAAGGGGCACGTGTACCCGAATGTTTATAGCAGCAATGTCCACAATAGCCAAACTATGGAAAGAACCTAGATGTCCATCAACAGATGAATGGATCAAGAAGATGTGGTATATATACACAATGGAATACTATGCAGCCATCAAAAGAAATGAAATCTTGCCATTTGCGACAACATGGATGGAACTAGAGCGTATCATGCTTAGCGAAATAAGTCAAGCAGAGAAAGACAACTATCATATGATCTCCCTGATATGAGGAAGTGGTGATGCAACATGGGGGCTTAAGTGGGTAGGAGAAGAATCAATGAAACAAGATGGGATTGGGAGGGAGACAAACCATAAGTGACTCTTAATCTCACAAAACAAACTGAGGGTTGCTGGGGGTGGGGGTTTGGGAGAAGGGGGTGGGATTATGGACATTGGGGAGGGTATGTGCTTTGGTGAGTGCTGTGAAGTGTGTAAACCTGGTGATTCACAGACCTGTACCCCTGGGGATAAAAATATATGTTTATAAAAAATAAAAAATTATATTAAAAAAAAGAATGAGCCTAGAAAATATTGTTATGAAATATTTTTGTTCTGTTATATTATGTTAACTTGGGAAATAATGGTAGTTATTTTTATTAGCATTTCCTACTTTCCACATGCCCTTACAGATGAGATATCATGTTTTTCCTACTCTTTTTTATCGTGGTTGTTATATTCTTCATGATCAATAACAATCAGTGAAAATTCATAACATTAATTTTCTTTGGGAAAGTGATATTTTAGCAAGAATCCATGACCAAAAATTTTAGCTGTTGTTCATCCAGTAGGTGAGACTATCAATGTTCCCGAAATTTCAAGAAATAGAACTTATTAATTGTGTTGGTTAATGTTTATTGTCTCTGAACTTAGAGGTGCATAATTCAATTTAAAATTTATTTTGAATTGAAAACAAGATCTTACTGAAGTTTAGTCATCCCACTTTATATCAGGCCTCCAGTACATTCTAATTTATTTATAGAAAATATCATAAACATGAATGTCACTTTTCCTATTGCATTTATACTGAAACTGCAATGACTCAAAGATGTCAGATCTGAAAAACACTACCTTTCTATAATTTCTGTTTCCTAGGAGGAATGGATATACCATTTTAGCACAATTATCCAACAGTATTCAAAACCACCATGAATTTTAAAACATAGTTATTACACCCTAAAAATCAAGTATGAAAATGTATAAACAACCAAGTCTCTATCTGTAAATGAAATACTCCCACACAGACTGGTTTTAAAACTTTCTAACTTAAGGAATTTGATAGCACAGACTCAGGGTAGTAGTTTCAGTGCCTACAGTATACTTTCAGGGAGAGAGTAATGTAGGCTCTGAGTCACTTTCTGCCTAGAGATGACCTAATAGTGGTTCTGGCATTGTTTGTTTGTTTGTTTTTTTTTGAAAATACTTTCCTGGGCGTCATTCAGAAAATGCAGAGTTTGGCAATCTATATAAATTAAGGATGATCTTTTTGAATGTTTGTCTTTCACTACATCAAATTAACATAATTGGACAGAAATTCCACTAAATTAAGCATTGTTAGGAAATGTGTAAATTGGAGCTGCTCCAATTAGTTGCTCTTTGAACTATGTGCTGTTGGTTCAGGATTAGATAAGGAGTTTGAAGGAAAAACCTAAATCATTGCTTCCTTTTTTGAGAGAGTCTTAGCATATTTTCTTAAAATTAGCTGAAATAAACAATGTGTTTAGTCGCAAAGTGATTTGCATTTTTGCACAAACTCCCTATCTCCTTGAGAATTATAACAAATATTTCATGAAACATCATTGATCTTTACTTTGTTACACTGCTGTAAAGTACATTCAGAGTTGCCAGTTAAAAGTGTTAGTGTTGAGATGAAATGTCATGCATTTTTCTTCACTTCCATGCAAATGAACACAGTAATTTATTAAGACACAATGAAGAAAAAAAAAATTGACAATGAGTTCCAGATTTTAAAAATCACTTGCCATTCAATCCAAATTGTGAGTTTGATCGGTTACCGAACACTTTATAATGCACCCCTGGTAATTTTACAGAGATTATTTTTTTCTTACCAATTCTTGATTATTCTGTCTTGCAATGCAGAGAAAGCTAACTAATTTAAAATAAACTTCCGTTAATTTGGATTGTTATAAACTTAAAATTGATTAATTTTCATATACAGAGTTTAAAATGTTCACAATTGGGCGCCTGGGTGGCTCAGTGGGTTAAGCCGCTGCCTTCGGCTCAGGTCATGATCTCGGGGTCCTGGGATCGAGTCCCGCATCGGGCTCTCTGCTCAGCAGGGAGCCTGCTTCCCTCTCTCTCTCTGCCTGCCTCTCCATCTATTGTGAATCTTTACTAAAAAATTAAAAAAAAATAAAAAATAAAAAAAATAAAATGTTAACAATTTACATTAAATATATATTCTGTGTATACCTTGGAAAAATTATACTGAAAATTGAAATTAAAATGATGTTGTATATAGCTGCAAGAAGCCTCCAGTCCCATTTCATCTTACTATATAAGTTGTGTCAGGTAATTTATAAAATCCCTACTGCATAACAAATCTATTTTTTGTTGGAATGGGTAGTAATGTTTGTTCTTATTTCTAAATAAGAGTTGGTCTATGAGTACATCTGCAACTGTATTTTTCCTAAGTGGCTTCATGGTCTTGAACTGAGAAAGCTCAGAACATTAAACATCAAAATAATATAATTTGACATAACTAGACATCAAGGAAATGCAATTAATTAAAATGACACTGAGATAACACTACACACACTATCAGAATGGCTAAAATAAAATATAATGACAAGACCAAAAGAAAAAAATATACCATTTGATGATACACAATGGCAAGTTGTACCATAACGTAACCATCTCAGACTAGTGTAGTGTTAAATTTGTTTTTCTAAGCAATGTTTTGGGTCACTTACCACTTTTCAAGGATTTAAAGTGCTATCATTTTACTTAACTGTGAAATTTGGTCAGATTTAAATTTCAATTTATGTTAAAACATTCTGTAAACTGTGTTTAAACTTTGACATTTGTTCCCTCTGTTCAGTGAATAACACTATATCATATTTTGAAAAATACACTAATTTTCATTTTGAAAAATATCCCTTTTTCCTCTTATGGTAATTATTAATATGAATTAATAGTAGAATTTGATATGGTTCCATATGACCATAAATACTTTATTGTATATTATCAAATTTAATAATGAATATAATGTACTTCTTTGGACAATTTTTAAAGACCAGTCTACTCTTAAAAAAAAAAAAATGGAGACGCACTTCTTCAGTTCACACAAATTTCATTTTATTATATATAACCTCAGATAAATTTCAACAAATCATAATTTATTAAAATTATATCTACTTAAAAATCTCATAGAAGAGTAAAACCATCAAAAATAAAAATAAACACACACACAACACACACACATCACCCATGTATTGGCAAATCACAATTGCTGTAACAATACATTAGGCATTCCAAAGTTAAGGGCTATCAAAATTTCCATCAGTGACAAAAAGATTTGTATCCAAATGGACTGATTTTACAGAATCCAAGAAAAAGTCTCCTAGGGTTTATTTAAAGATAAATATTTGAACAAATACTTCTTAAATTTAGGAAATTCAGAACATAAGATTAAAGAATATTTGCAGTGCAGACTATATTCAATCCTTCCTTCAAAATGTGCCTTTGAGTACATAATTCTGTTTTCTCTATCTAAATTGAGCTGTCCTCCAAGGAAGTTTTCTAAAATGTGTGTCTCTGTGTGATAAATGTTCTAAGACCTAACATGCTTCATTGTATTTTTACTGTGCTCTCAAATTTAATCAATAATTTGGCTTGATGTATAATATCTAGTTTCAAATATCTTTTCCATCTATACAAACACCCAGCTGTCTCCTTTATATGCTATTACTATTGAGAATTCTGCTGTCAGTATTATTCTTGTACATTTTTAGGTGATCTGTTCTTCTCTTGGGCATCATTTATGCTCTTCTCTGTTTTTGATATTCTTAAAAACTCACCCTAATATATATGAGTGGTTTTTTTAAAAAGATTTTATTTATTTATTTGACAGAGAGAAATCACAAGTAGTTGGAGAGGCAGGCAGAGAGAGAGAGAGAGGAGGAAGGAGGCAGGCTCCCCGCCGAGCAGAGAGCCCCATGCGGGACTCGATCCCAGGACCCTGAGATCATGACCTGAGCCAAATGCAGCGGCTTAACCCACTGAGTCACCCAGGCGCCCTATATGAGTGGTTTTTTTTGTGTGTGTGGTTTTGTTTTGTTTGGTTTCTGATTTCTCATGTTTGGCATCATTTTAAGTCTGGTATCTTTTTTCTTCTTTCTTTAATTCTCCAAAATTTATCTCAGTACTTATTTAAATATTTTCTTTATTTTTTTTCTCTTCTGCTGCATTTGGGCAGAAGTCATTAATTTTGTTTGTTTGTTTTGTTTTCCCAACTCACTTATTCATTTTACAGCTATATTCATCTTAGTCTCCATTTATTGTATTCTTTATTTCAACAATTTTCACTTAATTTATATTCACAGTATAGTATCTTTCTTTTCTTTGTATATGTATATCATTATTTTATCATATACTTTTAAGCTACTTTTAAAAATATTTTATTTATATATTTGACAGTGAGAAATCACAAGTAGGCAGAGAGAGAGGAAGGGAAGCAGGCTACCTGCTGAGCAGAAAGCCTGATGTGGGGCTTGATCCCAGGACCCTGAGATCATGACTTGAACCGAAGGCAGCGGCTTAACCCACTGAGCCACCCAGGTGCCCCTTTTAAGCTATTTTTTAAAAGTACAGTCATTCTTTTTTTTTTTAAGATTTTATTTATTTATTTATTTGACAGAGAGAGATCACAAGTAGATGGAGGGCAGGCAGAGAGAGAGAGAGAGAGAGAGAGAGAGAAGCAGACTCCCTGATGAGCAGAGAGCCTGATGCAGGACTTGATCCCAGGACCCTGAGATCATGACCTGAGCTGAAGGCAGTGGCTTAATCCACTGAGCCACCTAGGCGCCCCTAAGCTATTTTTTTAAATTCCTGTTCCAATAACACTTGGATTGCCATATAAAGTTAACCACATCATCTTTTTTAGGTAAGTAATTGTACTTTTTATGTGCATAGCTATTTTGGTCCATGAGTTCAGCTTCTCTTAGGATCATCAAATCTCTGTAAAGTCTGGGTATGCTAGGATTTTCTAAGCAACAATAAAATACATTGAAACCTGGTAGCTTAATTATAATAACGTTTTCTTTCTCAATCATTCACAATAGCATTACATTCTGAGTAGCTTCCTTCTATTTTGCAGCTATAGTGTTTGGAAAAACTTGAATTGTGATATTACTGTGATAATGTGAATTAGTCAGGGTTTTTCAGAGAATCGGAAAGAGAAAAAAAAAAGGAAGATAGTGACTATTAAAACATCTGTCCAAATTCAATTGAACAAAACTCAGAAATGCCATCTCCAGTGAAATACAAAGAAGATTATATATAGTTCTGGGCACACACATCTCATTTGACCCAATGATGTACATCAATGAAAGACTGAAGGCCAATCACCACTCCATGGGAGAATTTAAAAATAAATTTACTAATGAGGCCAAGAATTCAGAATCACAAATACTTCAGAAATAATAATAACTGCCTGCACTTGATCTTATTCTGTAAGATAAATCCTACGATCAAGTTTCAATTTTAAGTTCTTACAATTTTAAATTCTTAAATCCTTCTGAAGAAGCATCATTTGGAGGGAGCAGTTTTCATAATTTATCATCCATCAGCCTTTTTTAAAGATTTTATTTATTTATTGGACACAGAGAGAGAGAGAGAGAGAGAGAGAGATTACAAGTAAGCAGAGAGGCAGGCAAGCAGGGAGGGAAGCAGGCTTCCTTTTGAGCAGAGCCCGATGTGGGGCTGGATCCCAGGACCCAGAGACCAAGACTTGAGATGAAGGCAGAGGCTTAGCCCACCACCCACGTGATGAGAGAGCCCCTCAGGTGCCCCTCATCCATCAGCCTTAATTGTTTGGAGGAAAATGTGTGGATGAATAATGCCTTAGGGAGCTAATCTCTCTAAAGAATTTTCAAGTCTTTACTCCTTCAAGGTTTTTTGCACAGTTCTGATAGCCTCTAAACATCCAGCTGGTTTCTACAGTGACAGGCTTGTTAAAAACTGTCCTCAAACCAGGAAAAGAGCTTGAAACATACCAGTCAAGAGCAACTTTGAGTCTTTTAAGGAAATTTATCATTATTTCTTTGTTTTTGGTTAATATCTGAAATAGTTCTATATTACACTTGCATAATTTCTCCAGAGCTGACTTTGAAGGAGGCATTCAGTTCCAGCTAGTTCCATATTTTGGCAAGAACTATAATTCTATATAAAAAAAAAAACGTATTTTAGAGTGCCTGGGTGGCTCAGTGGGTTAAAATCTCTGCCTTCAGCTCAGGTTATGATTCCAGGTTCCTGGGATTGAGTCCCACAGTGGGCTCTCATCTCAGCAGGGAGCCTGCTTCCATTCCTCTCTCTCTGCCTGCCTCTCTGCCTTCCTGTGATCTCTGTCAAGGAAATAAAAATAAAATTAAAAAAAAAACATATTTTATACCAGTTATTCATGTTTATTAACTAAGATATCACAATACAAATAATACAAACAGTTGCTCGTTATTAATACCTTCAACCAAGATCAAAAAAATATGTCATATTTTCTCCAAAAATTTTATATCATCTGATAGGTCAGGTATATATAAAATTACATTTAAAGTTTTAAAAATATCAGCAAATATTTTCATTTAAATGCAAATTTCAAAGAAAATCTACTTTTCCACACACGACTTTTTATCCTATTTTTTTTTTATTTGGTCGACAACTGATAAATTGTTTAGCGAGACTATAAATGTTAGATCGAAAAAATGAATAATAGATGTAGGTTCAAATTATTATGTTCCATTAAAGATGATTTAGTCTTTGATGAACATCTGTTTGGTAATATATTGTATCCAGATATAGTAAATTAATGACCTATATAAAATTATAGGTAAATGACACCTTCCGTTCCATTATGAGTAGAGCTTTTAAAATGCTATTTGTCACAACCTGTCATCTTGTCATTATGTAGCATTATGTAGCATTTAAAAAATATATACTCTTCACTTTAAAGTCTTTTAGAAATCTAAAATATGACATTCTATGTTTTGTGTTTCCATATTCCTTTATTGCCAGTTTGAGCAAATCCACATGCTTTGATTCAAAGGTAATAAATTCCTCTTATTTGGAAAAATGATGTTTTATTTTTGTTCTCTCACCCTTAGCAGGTGGTTTCATTTTAGCACACTTCAGAGTTATAATTTTCATGCTTATTAAAAACATTTATTATGATCTACATAGATGAATGAAACTTTTATTTTATTAAATTATTTGCCAAAAAATCTGTTATTTTTAAAAATGTATTTCCTTTGAAGGGTTATTTTAGAGCATTCAGAGAGGATCTAGGAGTGTGGTATTATGCAATTTTTAAGTAGGTATGAAATGGTTATTTATATGATTGTTTCTTTAAGGCTTATGTATATTGTCCATTATATGCTATAAAATATTTTGAAAGTAAATTTAAGGTATGTTTTACATAGTTTATTTTTTGGAAAAAAAATATTGAAATGACTTATGACATTCAGTATAATTAATTTTTTCTGAAATTTACCAATTGTCTATTGAACCTATTATATGGCAGATATTACTTCAGACTACACTGGTAAATGAAATACTTGGCTTTGTAGAACTTTTATTTTAATGGGTGAGACAATTAAAAGATATAAACCTTAATGAAAATTGCATAGTGCATTCAAAAATGATGAGTACAATGGGGAAAAAGAAAAATTATATCAGGGTGAGAAAAATCAAGGTTGTTAGGCAGGGGATGGGGAGTTAAAAATTTTAACAGGAAGATCAGGGTAGTTACAATGAAGCTGACAATTGAACAAAGGTATGGAAAGGTGATGAATTTGCCCAGAACTATCAGCAATAAGGTCACTCCAGACAAAGGAATTGGCTATCTTGAAGGCCATAAGGTTGGATCGTGCCTGGCATATCTGAGGAATAGCAAGGAGGCCACTGTGAGGGACTGAAGAGTAGCAGGGAAAGAGGTCACAGAGGTTAAATGAGTGGCTAGATGATGTAAAAGCTTAGAAGTCATTGTAAAACTCTGGCTTTTATATTTGGAAACTTACTGTGTGATAGAATTTCTGCTAATAACTGAGAGTTCAAATGTCCAAAAAAATTTCAAGGATTCTTATTCTAGTAAGACAGAATAAAGAAAAAGAGTTCATATATTCACATGGTGTAACAAATGCTCGGAGATCCAAGTGTAGGAAGCTATGGGAGCACAGAAGAAGGCACTAAAATCACACCAATATATTTGATGACTGTGACTATATATAAATTTGTATTTTCTAGATTTTTTATAGTTATGGAATCACACAGTATATACTATTCGTTGCCTGGCTTTTCTTTTCTCAGCATCATTACTTTGAGAATCTCCAATTGTAAATAGTTCATTTTGATGTTGAATAGTAATCTCTTTCATGAATAGATCATAATTTGTCTTTGCTCTATTGATGGACATTGATGAACATTTCCACTGTATTCAATTCTTAAAAATAAAGCTGCTATGAAATCCATATACAAGACGTTGTATGAACATAGGGTTTGTTTCTCTTGGTTAAAAGCCTAGAAGTAAAATGGCTATTTGTGTAACTGCAACATATTTTGCATTTAAAAAAATTTTCAAACTATTTTCCAAAGTGGTGGTATCATGATATATGCCAACAACAGTTTAGATTTTTTGTTGCTTCTCAATCTAGCTCAGACGAAGTACAATTAGCCTTTATAATTTTAGCCATTCTGATAGATATGTAAGCATGTCTCATTATGATTTTAATTTGTATTTCTTTAATGTCTAAATGTTGAGAAATTTGTCATGTGCTTATAAGCCATCCATATCCTTTTGGTGACATGTCTCTGCAATAATTTTCTTCACATGTAAAATTGGATACTCTGTTTGGTTATTAGTAAGGTTTTATATTTTTATTCATTTTGTAATAATCAGAGTAGATGTACATTATCAGATGTATAATTTGCAAATCCCTTCTCCATCTTTACGGTTTCTCAACGGATCTTTGATAGCTGTGTCTTTCAAGAAATATGCTACTTCTTTCCTGGTACACGGAGGTATGACTAGAACATTATCAATGTTGACCTTTGCAAAGAAAATCATGGCTTAAGATATATGTAGTCTGCGGTTGTTGGGAGTGTTCTGTAATATCAAGCATATCTAGTTAGTTGATAATTTTGTTCAAGTCTTACATATCTTACCAATTTGATGACCGTTTGTCTATATAATCTTAAAATAAAGGTGTTGAAAATTTTTTTCCCATTTCTCTTCTAAGGTAGAAGTTATGATTTTTGTTCTTAGTTTTTTCCCTATATATCCCCAAATCTGTTATTAAGTATTAAAAGTCAAGAATTATTATACTCCCTGAGGAATTCTTGCTTTTACTCTTCTGGAATTTTGACTTGATCTTTATGTCTGATAATGAAATTTGCTTTAAAATCACTTTTCATTATCTTGATATAACCACCAAAGTTATAGTGTGATTAGTGTTAATATAGCATATTTTTTCTTTTACTTTTTAAAGCACTTCTATATTTAATCCTGACAAAGAAACAAAAGAGCTCTTTAGCTCATGAAGCATCTTTCTAAATTATCTTTATTTTTTTTTAAATGAAGGAGTAGCAATTTTTGTTAAGGGACCTAAACTGAAAGTAGGTTTAGAAATTTATTTATTTATTTATTTATTTATTTAGTGAAAGATTTTATTTTGTTTATTGACAGCAAGAGAGAGAGAGAGAGAGAGAGAGGAAGCGCACAAGTGGGGGGAAAAACGTGCAAAGGGAGAGGAAGAAGCAAGCTCCTTGGGGTGCAAGTAATCCCATGCTGGGCTGAATCCCTGTATACTGGAATCATGACCTCAGCCAAAGGCAAACATCTGCTTAAAGAACGGAGTCATCCAGGCACCCCTAGAAAATTAAAAGAAAAAAAGAACTTTCAAAAACATTTTGTTTCTTTCTTTCTTTCTTTTTTAATATTTTATTTATTTGACAGACATAGAGACAGGAAGAGGAACTATAAGCAGGGCAGAGGGAAAAGGAGAAGCAGGTTTCCCACTGAGCAGAGAGCCTGATGTGGGGCTCCATCCCAGGACCCTGGAATCATGACCTGAAAAGAAGGGACACTTATGGAGGAAGCCACCCAGACACCTCTTTTCTTTGTTTTTAATATATGGCAACTGATGCTTCCCAGCCACGAGAAGCATATTACCCATTGATTAAATCTTTGATAACAACCTATTTAAAAAGGTGTGTAAATATATACTTACTCAGATTTACACACTTTATGTTTTCTTCATAGTTTGGGGCTGGACCCCATGGTCACAACACTGCTTCCAGTCTTTGCCTTCCCATCTTTTGATACCAGGTATTTTGGTCAGCAAAGCAAATTAGTATCAAAATTAAGAAGCCCCTTGCACCATATCTCTGGAGCAGGGGTTGCTCTTAGCCAAGGCCCAGAGCAGTGGACCTCCCCTCGCTAGTGCTATAGCCCCAAGGACTAGGACCCTGCCACCAGAACTCAGTCTTACATGTTATGCTAAGCAGACAAAACCAAAACAGGAAAGCTGCGACAGCTTTCACTGGCTGCATGCCTCATCTCCCACTCCCTCGATGTCCAGGCAGTACCAGATGCCAGGGAGGGGTCTTGGTCCAACATATGGGAGGGAAGGAAGTAGCCACGAGCAAGTACCTGCCTCTCTGTGCCTTTCTTTCATGAGCAGGTTGTAAGGAGGAGGAAGAGGAAGAGAGGTGAGCTTCAAGGGGTGAAGGCCTCAGGTAGGCAGCTGGCTCCTGCCAGTAGGAAAGGGACAAAGGAGAAGGCAGTCAGTCTTGCAGGGAGTGTGGGAAGTAAGGGTTAGAGCTTATGACGGAATCTGGACAGGAGTAATAGGGATACTAGTCATTTGAGTCCACCATTGGCAAGCTGGGCTGGGTGTCAGGGCAGATAGGCCTCCCTGGGCAACGGCACATGAGAGAAGGTGGAATTCTTCTCTGAGGAGCAGGTGGAGCTTTGGGTGTTGGGAAAGCATAGACAGTATTGTTCCAGGGCCAAGGACAGGTCCGGGTACTCCTGGTTGGAGGTCAAGGCCACAGTATGATCCCGGTCTTCTACCAGCAGCTTGAAGGTACCACATGCCAGCCACCCCTCATTATTGTGTAGAACTCTCTGGTGCACTTATTGGCTTATCCATCAAATGACTCCTTCAGCAGCTTGAAAACCACCTCCACAGGCACTCCAGGATATGGGAGGCTTCCAGAGTGAAGATTTTGCACAGGATCACCGCAAAAGACCAGAAGTCACTCTGGTCGATGTAGATCTGGTCAAACATGGCCTTAGGGACCATCCACTTCACAGGCAGTCCACTGTTGGTTGTCTTTTTATAGTAACTGATGTGGTGATATCTCTGGCAAGGCTGAAGTCTGAGATCTTCATCATGTTGTCCTTTGTCACCAGCACTTCCCTGGTGGCCAGGTCTTGGTGTATGCACTTCTTGGAGGCAAGGTACTCCATGCCTCAGGCTACCTGATAGGCACAGGATACCAGGTCCTTGGAGGAGAGTTGCTCTGCTGCATTGTGGCTGATATTGTAACAGTACTCCAGGTCAGGAGGCCTCTGGGCCTGCAGGTACTCCTGTATGTTGTCTTTTGAGGCATATTCCATGAGAGTGTACGAAGAACCGTCCTGTGTGTAGGACCCAGCAGGTTGATGGTGTCCTTGTGCTGTCCAATCATCTTCATCATCTCCATTTCTGAGATTAGGTTTGACAGGTCTTTCTCTGTTGCATCTGACTTCAACATCTTCACAGACACTTTAGTCAAATGGTTGGATTTGTCTTTGTCCAGCCCAATGGCCTCCTCCAACACCACCTGCCCAAAGTAGGCCTGTCTTAGGGGTCTGCCTAAACTGCCTACAACCAGCCTATCTCAAGGCAGTTATGAACTCTAGATTATCCTCAAAAACATTAAAACACAAGCTAAAAATTCTCTTCACTAGGTCTCTGTCGCAGGTCTAATTTTCTTATCCTTCATCATTTATCTTTTTCCTAATTCTTATTTTCAGTATAGTTTATTTTGCTTCCAGGCGTTTCCCCTGGTTTCTGTATGCTGTTTCATAGGGAAGAGTTATCCTGTCATAAAATTATTTCTTGAGCATTCATTACATCTCTCAGTTAAAATGGATTCTTTTATGGTATTGATTCATTTGAGTTTTCTCAAAATGGGAAGAATTTTCAAAATGGTGTTTTCCTCAAGGTTCAGAGTATGTCTTAGCCTCATCTTTACTCTTTTTGAAATTCACTTTTCAAATTCTTGTCCCTCTTTTTATTTTTAAATTAAAATGTTTTATTTTTACTATTTTTTTATTTGAGTATAGTTGATATTCAGTGTTACATTGGTTTCAGGTTTTCAATATCTCCATACATTATTCTATGATCACTACAAATATAGCCACCATCTGTCACCATATAACACTATTATAATATCATTGACTATATTCTCTACACTGTCCCATATCTCTTTTTAAAATCTGATTTTTATGTTTGTTTTGTGTTATTCCAATTTTCGACCATCATTTTACTTGGTTACTTTAATAAAATATGCCTGATTACACACTCTTTGCTGAAAACCATAGCATTTGATTTATAGTAGTCTTCTTCTTCCTCTTTTTTTTTAAAATTGACATATAATGTATTATTAGCCCCAGGGGTACAGGTCTGTGAATCGCCAGGTTTACACACTTCACAGCACTCACCACAGCACATTCCCTCCCCAATGTTCATAACCCCACCACCCTCTCCCTACCCACCCCACCCCCCCGGCAACTCTCAGTTGTTTTCTGAGATTAAGTGTCTGTTATGGTTTGTCTGCCTCCCGATCCCATCTTGTTTCATTTACTCTTTTGCTGTCCCCCAAACGCCCACATTGCACCTCCATTTCCTCATATCAGGGAGATCATATGATAGTGTCTTTCTCTGGTTGACTTATTTTGCTAAGCATAATACCATCTAGTTCCATCCATGTCATCGCAAATGGCAAGATTTCATTTCTTTTGATGGCTGCATACTATTCCATCATATATATATATATATATATATATATATATATATATATATACCATTCATTTGTTGATAGACATCTAGGTTCTTTCCATAGTTTGGCTATTGTGGATATTGCTGCTATAAACATTCGGTGCACGTGCCCCTTTGGATCATATAGTAGTCTTCTTTACCTCTATCAGAACCCCAGGATCCTCTGTTAATTTATTTACTCACATAAACAGATGATCCAACCCAACGTTTTTTGATGTTCAAATGTATTATGTCTTACCGCTTAACACTATGCTTACTGTTCTCTTTCACTGTCTGACTAAATCCTCATCATCACTATGCCATTTAATCAGAAAGAACATTTGAATTCAGCGTTCTCTCCATATCAGGGAATGAAGACTCCACCCTTCTGTTTGTGCAGGTAAAATAAATGTTGATGTTGTCTGTCCTGCACATACCCCATCCTGTTCACCAGAATATTCACCATCAAAATATATACAAAATTAAAACCATACCTCACCACTTCTATTACCACCCCCAGCATGCTAAAAACACCATCATATGTTCCTGAATTATTGACTTGATTGATAGCCCCACTTCCACACATACTGCACTCCTTTCTCCCTGCAAATTTATTTTGGTACAGCAACTTAACCTAAAAATCAAGTCAGATGATTTTATTCTGCTGTTGAAAGTCTTTTGGTATCGTCCCCTTTCATATTAAATAAAAACTGAAGGCATTTCAATGTACTAGAAGGTCATGCATCAATACGTTCTTCCTCTCTCCACCACTATGAACTCCTCATTGGCCTCCTTGCTTTTCCTCAAAAGTAATAGACCAGCTGTTCACACAAAGTCTATATACTTACTTGCTCTACCTTTTTTCCTTTAATATTTGTATAACACCCTCCTTCACTTCCTGAGTCTTTGTGCAAATAACATCTCATAAATGAGATATAACCACCCAACACAAAAAAAAAATTAACTTTCATCCCAGCATTCTCCAATGGTTTTTTACCTTTCTTGTATTTCTTTGTAAACACTTATCACCATCAACCATCAATCATTATTCTATTACTGGTTTATTTCCTTATTTGAGACAGAGAGAGAGAGAAATTGGGAGGGGGCGCAGAGGAAGAAGAAAAAGAAACACCCCACTGCCTAGAAAGCCTGCTGGGGAGTTACACATCCCAGGGCCCTGAGATCATGACCCAAGCCAGAGGCAGTCACTCAATAGACTGAGCCACCGAGGTGCCCCTCTATTATTGCTTTATTTCACTATTATATTTCAAAAGAATGTAAGCTCTTTGGGGTCAGGTATTTTATATGTTTTATTAATTGAAGTATTCTCAGAAAGGTAGCTGGAAGATTGTAAGGGCTCACTAAACTGTATTTTGTTGTTATTATTGGGCTCCTTTAAGGGCTTTACCTCTTATGCTAGAAGTCTATCCTTCAGATGTAAGCAATAAGAATAGAGCCCTGCTGCCTGTTCAAATGAGTAAAAAGCCTGTATTAAGTGGATATTTTAAAAGCTAAATGAATGGCTTAATAGTTGTATATAGGTGAAAGGGAACATATTTTCCACAGTTTAGAAGTGGAGTTCTTTTATAGAGTTCTTGTACAAGCCGACACTATTGAACGATAATGGGCAGTTGTACATTACAATTATACAAACACTTTTTTTGTAATTCATGACTGGATTTTTGAGGCACCTCCACGCTGTTTTCCAGAGTGGTTGCACCAGCTTGCATTCCCACATA
This sequence comes from Mustela putorius furo, assembly GCF_011764305.1. Taxonomy (NCBI): domain Eukaryota; kingdom Metazoa; phylum Chordata; class Mammalia; order Carnivora; family Mustelidae; genus Mustela; species Mustela putorius. Next base: position 58,677 of record NW_025421745.1, on the reverse strand, counting down.
CAGTGTAGGAGGGTTGCCTTTTCTCCACATCCTCGCCAGCATCTGTCATTGACTGACTTGTTCATTTTAGCCATTCTGAAAGGTGTGAGGTGGTATCTCATTCTGGTTTTGATTTGCATTTCCCTGATGCCGAGTGATGTGGAGCATTTTTTTTTTACATGTGTCTGTTGGCCATTTGGATGTATTCTTTGCAGCAATGTCTGTTCATGTCCTCTGCCCTTTTCTTCATTCGATTATTTGTTTTTAGGGTGTTGAGTTTGATAAGCTCTTTATAGATTTTGGATAGATAGTGGCCTTTTATCTGGTATGTCATTTGCAAATATCTTCTCCCAGATAACTTCTGACAGTCATCTTTTGGCTTTGTTAACTGTTTCCTTTGCTGTGCAAACAAAAGCTTTTTGATCTGATGAAATCCCAATAGTTCATTCTTGCCCTTGCTTCCCTTGCCTTTGGCGATGTTCCTAGGAAGAAGTTGCTGCTGCTGCTGAGGTCAAAGAGGTTGATACCTGTTCTCTCCTCAAGGATTTTGATGGATTCCTTTCTCACATTATGCTTCTTCATCCATTTCCAGTCTATTTTCATGTATGGTGTAAGGAAATGGTCCAACTTCATTTTTCTGCATGTGGCTCTTCAATTTTCCCAACACCATTTGTTGAAGAGGCTGTCTCTTTTCCATAGGACATTCCTTCCTGCTTTGTTGAAGATTAGTTGACCATAGAGTTGAGGGTGTATTTCTGGGCTCTCTATTCTGTTCCATTGATCTATGTCTGTTTTGGGGACAGTTCCCTACTATCTTGATGATGACAACTTTGTAATAGAGCTTGAAGTATGGAATTGTGATGCCAACAACTTTGGCTTTCTTTTTCAATATTCCTCTGGCTATTCGAGGTATTTTCTGGTTCCATATATATTTTAGGATGATTTGCCCCATTTCTTTGAAAAAAAATGGATGGGATTTTGATAGGGATTGCCTTAAATGTGTAGATTGCTTTACGTAGCATAGACATTTTCACAATATTTGTTCTTCCAATACAGGAGCATGGAACATTTTCCATTTCTTTGTGTCTTCTTCAATTTCTTTCATGAGTACTTTAGAGTTTTCTGAGTATAGATTCTTTGTCTCTTTGGTTAGGTTTATTCCTAGGTATCTTAGGGTTTGGGTGCAATTGTAAATGGGATTCACTCCTTAATTTCTATTTCTTCAGTCTTGTTGGTTTAAAAAAAATGCAACCAATTTCTGTGCATTGATTTTATATTCTGACACTTAACAGAATTCCTATACAAGTTACAGCAGATTTGGAGTGGAGTCCTTTAAGTTTTCCACATACAGTGTCATATCGTCTGCAAACAGGGATAGTTTGACTTCTCTTTTGCCAATTTGGCAAAATTTGGATGCCCTTAATTTCTTTTTGTTGTCTGATTGCTGAGGCTAGGACTTCTATTACGATGTTGAATAGCAGTGGTGATAACGGACATCCCTGCCGTGTTCCTGACCTCAGCGGAAAAGTATTCAGTTTTTCTCCATTGAGAATGATATTTGCAGTGGGTTTTTCATAGATGGCTTTGATAATATTGATAATATGTGCCCTCTATGCCTACGCTTTGAAGAGTTTTAATCAGGAAGGGACACTGCACTTTGCCAAATGCTTTTTCAGCATCTATTGGAGAGTATCATATGGTTCTTGTTCTTTCTTTTATTAATGTGTTATATCACATTGATTGATTTGCAGATGTTGAACCAACCTTGTAGCCAAGGTTTCTGATTTTATTCCAAGAGTTTGAATTTCTGTTTGATTTATGTAATAGGCAACAGTGTCATGAGGAAAGACTTGTAGGATAAAATTTCTTCAAGACCGGAACACAGATGGCTGCCTATGGACTGTGAGGTGGGTGTTAATGAAAATGCATTGAGCAGTAAGGGAAGGGCAGCTCACAACCATAGGAAAGGTGCCCTGTGTTTTTTTGTTTTGTTTTGTTTTACAAACAGATACCATTTCCCCTCTCCATGGAAATTTTCAAATTTACTTTGCTCTAACAACCACAAATACTTAGGACATTATGAACACAATATGGGCATTAAAGGATAAAAATAAACAAAAATTTAAGTAAATGTTAAGTGTTTGTCATTATTTCAGCCATGTTTTTCTATGCTTAACTGCTCGAAAAAATTACACATGTTTCTAAATATTATACCAGGCTGTTAAACTAATGCAAAGGGTTTTATGGAATTTTCTATAACACCATCTCGATTTTCTACATTGGCTGTCACTCCTGAAAATTCTCAGTTTATAAATGTGCATATATTTACTATAATAATACTCACTGGTTATTTACCTGGTTTATTAGTGTATTTTGATCCTTTCTAATTGTTCACTTTCTTCCATGTTTCCTCCTTATTTCTACAAATGTCAATCCATCACATGTTATGTAAAGTGAAACAAAGAGGAACAGCTGTTAGTAGAAAGGATTAACAGAGGTGCTTTGATGTTACTCTGTGAGGTATTTCCATATCATCATTTTAATATATTTCAGGAATACAGCATAGTTGTTATGCCTTAATTAAACCTTCATTAAGTCTTTATATATATATTTTTTCCTAACTCACAAGTCCGCCCTTCATGTCCCATTCAAAACCCACTCATTTTATGGAATAATTGTTTTATATTCCCAGTACAATCTTCATTTAACTTATTGCTCTGGTGTGCTCCTTTGGCAGCACATATATTAACTTATTGTTCTGGGTATACAAAAAGATAGGAATGGAATATTTTGTAATATGATATTTTGTCCTTTCTACACTACAGCGTCTGTGTAAGCATTCTTTGATCAGAGACCTAAGGAGGAGGTCCAAATTGAAGAAAAACAAATAGAAAAAAAGAAAATGTTCTCAGTCCTTTCTTGTAGTTTCATTTGCAGGAACCACAAAGGCAAAGACATTAAAATGTTTTTTTCTTATTTTTTTAAATTAATTTTAAATTTTTTATTGGATTATGCTCCCTTAAACTCATCTGATACCATGAATAGAAAATCAAAGCAATCCACCAAACCTTCTTTCATGATGTTGCCTTTAAACATGTTGCCTTTAAAAATTTTACAGTCTCATCTGTAGAGTAGATGAACCTTGACTCAAAAGTGTCATCATAGGCTGTGGTGACACTTGTCTTGCCACCCGCCCGCTGTTCCTTCCATGGCAGGCTCTCCTGCTTCACGACCGTTTCCCGACAACAAGGCCAATGGCTCCTGTTCTCGCAGGGCGGCATTGCTGCGCCTTTCCCAGACATGTTCCTGGGGAGCACAGTGACAGACGTGTGCCTTTCTTTAAGGCTGTTTCCACAGGCGCAACCACGCTTCTCTCTCAGGCAGAGGGGATGACCAGGCTAAGAGGATTTCGCTCCAAACAGGTTTCTCCCACCATGCTTCGGAGACTATGTTCAGGCAAGCGGCATCAGCATCCCATAGAACTGACACGGATTTCCCGACGAATGCTGTGCTTTCCCAGAGAGGATGCACGTACAAAGAGGCTTTTGCTCTATGCGGGTTTCTCCCACCGTGCTGTGAATACTAGGTTAAGGCAAGCAGCGACAGCAGCCCACAGAACCGACTCTGATTTCCCAGCGCCTGCTCTGCTTTTGCAGAGGTTTTGGGCTAGGCGCGAACTGCATTTCGCCTCTGCTTCCTCAGCAAGGCTTTGGGCGTTAGCTCTGTCGCTTAAGAGAAAAAGCTGCAGGAGAGCTGGTGCCTCTTGGGCCTTGATTTCCTGGGGCTCCATGTTCCCGCCCTGGGTTCACACTGCCAGGCCAAACTAAGCAGAGCCACAACCCTGCAGCAGCATGTGTGGCCTAGGATTGCACTCTATGCACACTACCGTCTCCTGGTGACTTGGCCTTTTGCTCTGGCGCGCAGGCAGACTCGGGGACTAGGCCAGTGCCTTCCACCAGGAAAGGAGAGGAAAGATCCCTGAACACCGCCCATGCACTGGGATGGGGAGATGTGGGGGACTGTCCCCCACTCCTTCCCCAGAAACCCTGTGCCACCGCGAACGCTGCCTCATCTTGGAGGAAGAAGGCCTGTGACTGCCTGTTTCTCCAGGGAACTGTTTCTGTGAGTTCCGGGTATTGCGCCTGGTGGCAAAAACCCAAGTCTGCCCTAGGGACAGGTGGCCAAGGAGATGCTGTCCCCTTGGGACCAGAGGCACCAGACAGGCCTGCCCAGACTCCTTCCTCAGAGAGGATCACGTGTGCCTGCCCTAGTCGTCCCCTCGTGTCTCAGCATCCAGGCTTCATTTTATCCGCACAGGGAGCGGGTGACACTTGTCTTGCCACCTGCCTGCTGTTCCTGCCATGGCAGGCTCTCCTGCTTCACCACCGTTTCCCCGACAGCAAAGCCAACGGCTCCTTCTCTTATCCGGGGGCGGCGTGCTGCGCCTTTATGCAGACATGCTTCTGGGGAGCGCGGTAACAGACGTGTTCCTTTCCTTAAAGCTGTTTCGACAGGTGCTCTCTCAGGCAGAGGGGGATGACCGGGCAAAGAGTATTTCGTTCAATGCGGGTTTATTTCAACGAGCTGTGGAGACTAGCCCAGGCAAGCAGCAGCAGCATCCCCAAACCCAACTATGATTTCCCAACGAATGCTGTGCTTTCCCAGATGAGATGCCCAGACAAAGAGCCTTTCGCTGTATACGGGTTTCTACCACTGTGAGACTGGGCTCCGGCAACTAACAGCAGCAGCCCACAGTACAGACTCTGATTTCTCAGTGAATGCTGTGCTTTCCCAGTTTAGAGAGGGAGGCGACAGGATCCCTGCACAAGGCCCGTGCACTGGGATGGGGAACTATGGGGGACTGTCTCCACTCCTTCCCCGGCACACCCCTTGCCACCCGCATCGCTGCCAAATCTTGGTGGAAGACGGCATCTGACTGCCCATTTTTCCATGTGGTTGTTTCTGCGAGTCAGGCTTTGGCACCTGGTGGCAAGCCCAAGTCTGCCCTTGGGACAGGTGGCCAAGGAGATGCTGTCCCCTTGGGACCAGAGGCACAGGACAGGCCTGCCTTCGGCCCAGACTCCTTCCTCAGAGTGGAGCAAGCGCCCCTGCCCTAGTCATCCCCTCATGTCTCCTTAGCAGCCAGGCTTCCATCTCTCCGCACAGGGAGCGGGAGACACTTGTCATGCCACCGACCTGCTGTTCGTGCCACGGCAGGCTATCCTGTTTCCCGAGCCTTTCCCGACCCCAAGGCCAACGGCTCCTCTTCTCCGGGGGCGGCGTGTTGCGCCTTCCCCACAGTTGCTCCTGGGGAGCGCAGTGACAGACAAGTGCAACCACGCTTCTCTCTCAGGCAGAGGGGATGCTAGGGCAAAGAGTATTTCGCTCCATGCGGGCATCTTCCACCGAGCTGCGGAGACTAGCTCAGGCAAGCAGCAGCAGCATCCACAAACCCAACACTGATTTCCAAAGGAACGCTGTGCTTTCCCAGGGTAGATGCCCAGGCAAAGAGGCTTTCGCTGTATGCGGGTTTCGCCCACCGCGAGACTGGGCTCAGGCAAGCAGCAGCCCGCAGAACATTTCTCAGCGAATGCTGTGCTTTCGCAGAGGCTTTGGCTTGGAGCGAACAGCACTTCGCCACTGTTTCCTCAGCAAGGCTTGGTTCGCGTCAGGGAAGAAGAGCTGCGGGAGAGCTGGTGCCACTTGGGTCTTGCTTTCCCGGGCTCCAAGTTCGCGTGCTGGATTCACCCTGCCAGGCTGAACTTGCAGACACAGCCGGAACCCTGCAGTAGCGTGCGTAGCCTAGGATGGCACCCTATGCACACTACCATCTCCCACTGTAGGCATCGCTTGGCCTTTTACTCTGGCGCTCAGGCGGACTCGCGGACTACGACATTTCTTTTCCCACAGGAAAGGAGAGGTGAAAGGCTGCCTGCACACTGCCCGTGCACTGAATAGGGAGCTTTGGGGGACTGTCCCAACCCCTTTTCCTTAAAAGCCGTGCTTCCTTCAAGCTTCCACATCCTGGAGGAAGACGGCATCTGACTCCCCGTTATTTCAGGGAGCTGTTTCTGCGAGTTCAGCGTAGGCGCCTGGTGGCTAGCGCATGTCTGCCCCAGGGACAGGTGGCCAAGGAGCTGCTGTCTCCTTGGGCCCAGAGGCTCAGGACAGGCATGCTTTCTGCCCAGACTCCTTCCTAAGAGTGGAGCAAGTACCCTGCCCTACTCATCCCCTCCTCTCTCCGTAGCAGCCAGGCTTCCGTCTCTCCGCACAGGGTGCGGGTGACACTTGTATTGCCACCGGCCGCTGTGCCTGCCAGGGCCGGCTCTCTTGCTTTGCAACCGTTTCCAGATCCGAAGGCCAACGGCTCCTGCTCTTCTAAACGGGCAGCGTGCTGCACCTTCCACAGACATGCTCCTGGGGAGCGCAGTTCAAGACGTGTCCCTTTCCTTAAGGCTCTTTCCACAGGCGCAACCGCGCTTCTCTCTCAGGCAGAGGGGATGCCCAGGCAAAGAGGATTTCGCTCCATGCGGGTATCTTCCACCATGCTGCGGAGACTAGCTCAGGCATTCAGCTGCAGCATCACACACATCCGATTCTGATTTCCCAACGAATGCTGTGCTTTCCCTGAGGAGATGCCCGGATAAAGAGGCTTTCGCTGTATGCGGGTTTCTCCAACCGCGAGACTGGGCTTAGGCAAGCAGCAGAAAAGTCCGCAGAACCGACTCTGATTTCCCAGCGACTGCTATGCTTTCGCAGAGGTTTTCAGCTTGGCGCGAACCGCATTCGCTGCTGCTTCCTCAGCAAGGCTTTCGTCGTTCGCTCTGTTGCGGCAGGGAAAAAGAGCCGCGGTATTGCTTGTGCCTTTTGGGCCTTGCTTTCCCGGGCTCTAAGTTCTTGCCTGGGGTTCACATTGCTAAGCCGAACTAAGCAAACGCAGTCGCAACCCTGCGGCAACGTGCGTGGCCTAGGATGGCACTCTATGCACACTACCAACTCCCGGTATAGGCAACAATTGGCCTTTGGCAGTGGACCTCAGGTGGACTCGCGAAAAGGGTCAGTGCCTTCCTCACAGGAGAGGAGAGGCGACAGGATCCCTGAACACCGCCCGTTACTAAATGGGGAGCATTCGGGGATTATTGCCACTCCTTTCCCCGCACACCCGCAGCCACCGACAACGCTGTCACATCTTGAAGGAAGATGGCATCTGACTGCACGTTTCTCGAGGGAGCTGTTCCTGTGAGTTCAGGGTATGGTGCCTGGTAGCACGCCCAAGTCTGCCCTACGTACAGTTGTCCTAGGCGTTGCTGTGCCCTTGGGACCAGAGGCACAGGACAGGCCTGCCTTCTGCCCAGACTCCTTCCTCAGAGTGGAGCACGCGTCCCTGCCCTAGTCGTCCCTTCATGTCTCCTTAGCAGCCAGGCTTTGTCTCTCTGCAGAGGGATCGGGTGACACTCGTTTGCAACCGGCCTGCTGTTCCTGCCACGGCAGGATCTCCTGCTTCCCGACCGTTTCCCGACCACAAGGCCAACGGCTCCTTCTCTTCTCCTGGGGCGGCGTGCTGCGCCTTCCCCAGACTAGCTCCTGTGGAGCTCGGTGACGTGTCCCTTTCCTTAGGGCCTTTCAGATGTACAACAATGCTTCTCTCTTAGACAAAGGGGACCTAGGGCAAAGAGGATTTCGCTCCATGCGGGTATCTTCCACCATGCTGTGGAGACTAGCTCAGGCATTCAGCTGCAGCATCACACACATCCGATTCTGATTTCCTAACGAATGCTGTGCATTCCCAGAGGAGATGCCCGGGCAAAGAGGCTTTCGCTGTATGCGGATTTCTCCAACCGCGAGACAGGGCTCAGGCAAGCAGCAGAAGAGCCCGCAGAACCAACTCTGATTTCCCAGCGACTGCTATGCTTTCGTGGAGGTTTTCAGCTTGGCGCGAACAGCACTTCGCTGCTGCTTCCTCAGCAAGGCTTTGGTCATTCGCTCTGTCGCAGCCGGGAAGAAGAGCCGCGGGAAAGCTGGTGCCTCTTGGGCCTTGCTTTCCCCGGCTCCACGTTCGCGCCCGGGGTTCACCTTGCTAAGTCGAACTAAGCAGACAAAGTCACAACCCTTCAGCATCGTGCGTGGCCTAACATGGCATACTATGCCTGTTACCGTCTCCTGGGGTACGTAAGGCTTTGCCTTTTGCTTCAGTGCTCAGGCAGACTCGGGGTCTAGGCCAGTGCCTTCACCACAGGAGAAAGGAGGTGACTGGATCCCTGCACACGGCCCGTGCACTGGAATGGGGAACTGTGGGGGACAGTCTCCACTCCTTCCCCGTCACACCCCCTGCCACCCACATCGCTTCCACATCTTGGTGGAAGACGGCATCTGACTGCCCGTTTCTCCATGGGGTTGTTTCAGCGAGATCCGGGTATGGCACCTGGTGGCAAGCCTAAGTCTGCCCTTGGGACAGGTGGCCAAGGAGATGCTGTCCCCTTGGGACCAGAGGCACATGACAGGCCTGCCTTCTTCCCAGACCTCTTCCTCAGAGGGGAGCACATGCCCCTGCCCTAGTCTTCCCCTCATGTCTCCTTAGCAGCCAGGCTTCCAACTCTCCGCACAAGCAGCGGGCGACACTTGTCTTGCCACGGGCCTGCTTTTCGTGCAAAGGCAGGCTATCCTGCTTCCCCCGAGCGTTTCCCGAACCCATGGCCAACGGCTCCTTGTCCTCTCCGGGGCGGCCTGCTACGCCTTCCCCACCGTTGCTCCTGGGGAGCACGCTGACAGACGTGTGTAACCACGCTTTTCTCTCAGCCAGAGCGGATGCTAGGGCAAAGAGTATTTCGCTCCATGCGGGTATCTTCCACCGTGGTGCAGAGACTAGCTCAGGCAAGAAGCAGCAGCATCCCCAAACCCAACTCAGATTTCCCAACGAATGCTGTGCTTTCCCAGTGGAGATGACCGGGCAAATAGACTGTCGCTGTATGCAGGTTTCTCCCACCGCGAGAATGGGCTCACGCAAGCAGAAGCAGCCCGCAGAACCTTTCTCAGCGAATGATGTGCTTTCGCAGAGGCTTTGGCTTGGAGCGAACAGCACTTCGCCGCTGCTTCCTCAGCAAGGCTTCAGTCGCGTCAGGGAAAGAAGAGCTGCGGGAGAGCTGGTGCGTCTTGGGCCTTGCTTTCGTGGGCTCCATTTTCGCGTCCTGTATTCACCTTGCTAAGCCGAACTAAGCAGACACAGCCACACAACCCTGCAATAGCGTGCGTAGTCTAGGATGGCACCCTATGCATACTACCTTTTCCCAGTGTAGCCATCGTTTGGCCTTTTTTACTCTGGCGCTCAGGCGGACTTGCGGTCTATCCCAGTGCTTTCCCTCAGGAAAGGAGAGGTGACAGGATACCTGCACACCGCCCATGCACTGAATAGGGAGCTATGGGGGACGGTCCCCACTCTTTCCCCTTTAACGCCGTGCCTTTTCCAAGCTTCCACATCCTGGAAGAAGATGGCATCTGACACTCCGTTATTTCAAGGAGCTGTTTCTGCGAGTTCAGCGTAGGCGCCCGGTGGCTAGCGCATATCAGCCCCAGGGACAGGTGGTCAAGGAGCTGCTGTCTCCTTGGGCCCAGAGGCTCAGGATAGGCATGCTTTCTCCCCAGACTCCTAAGCGTTGAGCAGGAGCCCGGCCCTACTCATCCCCTCCTCTCTCCGTAGCAGCGAGGCTTCGTCTCTCTGCACAGGGAGCTTGTGAAACTTGTATTTCCACCGGCCGCTGTGCCGGCCAGTGCCGGCACTCCTGATTCGCCACCGTTTCTAGACCAGAAGGCCAACGGCTCCTGCTCTTCTCCCTGAGCAGCTTGCTGCACCTTCCACAGACATGCTCCTAGGGAGCGCAGTGAAAGACGTGTCCCTTTCCTTAAGGCTCTTTAAACAGCTGAAACCACGTTTCGCTCTCAGGCAGAAGGGATGCCCAGGGAAAGAGGATTTCGCTCCATGCGGGTATCTTCCATCATGCTGTGGAGACTAGCTCAAGCATTCAGCTGCAGCATCACAAACATCCGATTCTGAAATTCCAACGAATGCCGTGCTTTCCCAGAGGAGATGCCCGGGCAAAGAGGCTTTCGCTGTATGCGGGTTTCTCCCACCCGGACACTGGGCACAGGCAAGGGGCAGAAGGGCCCGCAGAACCGGCTCTGATTTCCCAGCGACTGCTATGCTTTCGCAGAGGTTTTCAGCTTGGCGCGAACCGAGCTTCGCTGCTGCTTCCTCAGCAAGGCTTTGGTCATTCGCTCTGTCGCGGTAGGGAAGAAGAGCCGCGGGAGAGCTGGTGCCTCTTGGGCCTTGCTTTCCAAGGCTCCAAATTCGCGCTCAGGATTCACCTTCCTAAGCCGAACGAAGCAGACACAGTTACAACCCTTCAGCAGTTTGCCTGGCCTAACATGGCACTCTATGTCTATTACCATATCCTGGGGTAGGTAAGGCTTTGCCTTTTACTTCGGCGCTCAGGCAGACTCGGGTTCTACGCCAGTGCCTTCACCACAGGAGAGAGGAGGCGACAGGATCCCTGCACATGGCCCGTGCGCTGGGATGGGGAACTGTGGGGGACAGTCTCCGCTCCTTCCCCGGCACACCCCCTGCCACCCACATCGCTGCCACATCTTGATCTTAGATGGCATCTGACTGCCAGTTTCTCCATGGGGTTGCTTCTGCGAGTTCCGTGTATGGCACCTGGTGGCAAGCCCAAGTCTGCCCTTGGGACAGGTGGCCAAGGAGATGCTGTCCCCTTGGGACCAGAGGCACAGGACAGGCCTCCTTCTGCCCAGACTCTTTCCTCAGAGTGGAGCACGCGCCTCTGCCCTAGTCGTCCGCTCATGTCTCCTTAGCAGCCAGGCTTCCATCTCTCCGCAAGGGAGCGGGGGACACTTGTATTGCCACCGGCCTGCTGTTCCTGCCACGGCAGGCTATCCTGCTTCGCGAGCGTTTCCCGACCCCAAGGCCAACGGCTCCTTCTCTTCTCCAGGGGGTTGGCGTGCTAGGTCTTCCCTACACTTGCTCCTGGGGAGCATGGTGATAGACGTGTGCAACCACGCTTCTCTATCAGGCATAGGTGATGCTAGGGCAAAGAGTATTTCGCACCATGCGGGTATCTTCCAACATGCTGCGGAGACTGGCTCAGACAAGCAGCAGCAGCATCGCCAAACCCAACTCTGATTTCCCAACGTCTGCTTTGCTTTCCCAGGGGAGATGATAAGGAAAAGAGGCTTTCGCTGTATGCCGGTTTCTCCCACTGCGAGATTGGGCTCAGGCAAGCAACAGCAGCCCGCAGAACATTTATCAGCAAATGCTGTGCTTTCGCAGAGGGTTTGGCTTAGAGCAAACAGCACGTCGCCGCTGCTTCCTCAGCAAGGTTTCCTTCGTGTCAGGAAGAAGAGCTGTGGGAGAGCTGGTGCCTTTTGGGCCTTGCTTTCGCGGTCTCCATGTTCGCGTCCTGGGTCACCCTGCCAGACACAGCCACAACCAGGCAGTAGCGTGCGTAGATTCGGATGGCACTCTGTGCACACTACCATTTCCCAGTGTAGGCATCGCTTGGCCTTTTACTCTGGCGCTCAGGCGGACTCGCGGAATAGCTCAGTGCTTTCCCCCACAGGAAAGGAGAGGTGACAGGATCCCTGCACACCGCCCGTGAACTGAATAGGGAGCTATGGGGGACTACCCCACTTCTTCCCCTTAAACCCCGTGCCTCCTCCAAGCTTCCACATCCTGGAGGAAGACGGCATCTGACTCCCCGTTATTTCAGGGAGCTGTTTCTGCGAGTTCAGCGAAGGCGCCTGGTGGCTAGCACATGTCTGCCCCAGGGACAGGTGGCCATGGATCTGCTGTCTCCATGGGCCCAGAGGCTCTGGATAGGCATGCTTTCTGCCCAGACACCTTCCTATGAGTGGAGCACGTGCCCTGCCCTACTCATCCGCTCCTCTCTCCGTAGCAGCCAGGCTTCCATCTCTCTACATAGGGGGGGGTGACACTTGTATTGCCACCGGCCGCTGTGCCTGCCAGGGCTGGCTCACTTATTTTGCATCTGTTTCCAGACCAGAAGGCCAATGGATCCTGATCTCCCTGGGCAGCGTGCTGCACCTTCCACCGATATGCTCTTGGGGAGCGCAGTGAAAGACGTGTCCCTTTCCTTAAGGCTCTTTCCACAGGCGCAACCGCGCTTCTCTCTCAGGCAGAGGGGATGCCCAGGCAAAGAGGATTTCGCTCCATGCGGGTATCTTCCACCATGCTGCGGAGACTAGCTCAGGCATTAAGCTGCAGCACCACACACATCCGATTCTGATTTCCCAACGAATGTTGTGCTTTCCCAGAGGAGATGCCCGGGCAAAGAGGCTTTCGCCGTATGCGGGTTTCTCCCACCGCGAGCTGGGCTCAGGCACTCAGCAGAAGAGCCCGCAGAACCGACTCTGATTTCCCAGCGACTGCTATGCTTTCGCAGAGGTTTTCAGCTTGGCGCGAACCGCATTCGCTGCTGCTTCCTCAACAAGGCTTTCGTCGTTCGCTCTGTTGGGGCAGGGAAGAATAGCTGTGGGAGAGCTGGTGTCGTTTGGGCCTTGCTTTCCCGGGCTCCAAGTTCTCGCCCGGAGTTCACCTTGCTAAGCCGAACTAAGCAGACACAGTCACAACCCTGCAGCAACGTGCGTGGCCTAGGATTGCACTCTATGCACACTACCATCTCCCGTTGTAAGCAACGCTTGGCCTTTGGCAGTGGACTCGCGGACTAGGTCAGTGCCTTCCTCACAGGAGAGGAGAGGCGACAGGATCCCTGAACACCGCCCCTTACTGGAATGGGGAGCTTTCGGGGATTGTTGCCACTCCTTTCCGGCACACACCTTGCCACCGACAACGCCGTCACATCCCGGAGGAAGATGGCATCTGACTGCACGTTTCTCGAGGGAGCTGTTTCTGCGCGTTCAGGGTATGCTGCCTGGTAGCAAGCCCAAGTCTGCCCTATGGAGAGTTGTCCAAGGAGATGCTGTGCCCTTGGGACCAGACGCACAAGACAGGCCTGCTTTCTTCCCAGACTCCTTCCTCAGAGTGGCGCACGCGTCCCTTCCCAGGTCATCCCTTCATGTCTCCTTAGCAGCCAGGCTTCGTCTCTCCGCACAGGGAGCGGGCGACATTTGTCTTGCCACTGGCCTGCTGTTCCTGCCAGGGCAGGCTCTCCTGCTTCCCGACCGTTTCCCGACCACAAGGCCAACGGCTCCTTCTCTTCTCTAGGGGCGGCCAGCTGCGCCTTCCCCAGACTTGCTCCTGTGGACCTCGGTGACAGACGTGTCCCTTTCCTTAAAGGGCCTTTCAGATGTGCAACCATATTTCTCTCTGAGGCAAAGGGGTGCTAGGGCAAAGAGGATTTCGCTCCATGCGGGTATCTTCCACCATGCTGCGGAGACTAGCACAGGCCTTCAGCTGCAGCATCCCACACATCCGATTCTGATTTCCCAACGAATGCTGTGCTTTCCCAGAGGAGATGCCCGGGCAAAGAGGTTTTTCGCTGTATGCGGGTTTCTCCCACCGCGAGACTGGGCACAGGCAAGCAGCAGAAGAGCCCGCAAAACCACTCTGATTTCTCAGCAAATGCTGTGCTTTCGCAGAGGCTTTGGCTTGAAGCAAACAGCACTTCGCCGCTGCTTCCTCAGCAAGGCTTCAGTCGCGTCAGGGAAGAAGTGCTGCCGGAGAGCTGGTGCCTCTTGGGGCCTTGCTATCCCGGCCTCCAAGTTCACATCCTGGGTTCATCCTGCCAAGCTGAAATAAGCAGACACAGCCTCGACCCTGCAGCAGCGTGCGTGGCCTAGGATGGCACTCTGCTCACAATGCCATCTCTCAGCGTAGGCAAGGCCGGTCCTTTTGCTCTGGCGTTCAGGTGGACAGGGGACTAGGCCAATGCCTTCCCCATCCTTGAGGAGACGTGAGAGGATCACTGCACACCGCCCGTGCCCTGGGATGGGGAGTAATGGATAACTGTCCGGGTTTCCCTGGGACATCCCCTGCCTCCAACAATGCTGCCACATCCTGGAGGAAGACGGCGTCTGATTGCCCGTTCCTCCAGGAGGTGTTTCTGCGAGTTCAGGGCCGGGAGCTTGCTGGCAAGCCCACGTCTGCCCTCTGGACAGGTGGCCAAGGAGATGCTTTCCACTTGGGACCAGAGGCACAGACTCCTTCCTCAGATTGGAGCACGTTCCCCGGCCCAATCGTCCCCTCATGTCTCCTTAGCAGCCAGGCTTCGTCTCTCTGCACAGGGAGTGGGTGACACTTGTCTTGCCACCGGCCCGCTGTTCCTGCCAGGGCCGGCTCTCCAGCTTCACGACCGTTTTCGGACCACAAGGCCAATGTCTCCTTCTCTTCTCCTGGGGCAGCTTGCTGCACTTTCCCCAGACAGGCTCCTGGGGAGCCCAGTGACAGACATGTCCCTTTCCTTAAGGCTCTTTCCACAGGCGCAACCACGGTTCTCTCTCAGGCAGAGGGGATGCCCGGGCAAAGAGGCTTTCGCTCTATGAGGGTTTCTCCCGCCGTGCTGCGAATACTAGGCTAAGGCAAGCAGCAAGAGCAGCCCGCAGAACCGACTCTGATTTCCCAGCGACTGCTATGCTTTCGCAGAGGTTTTCAGCTTGGCGCGAACGGCACTTCGCTGCTGCTTCCTCAGCAAGGCTTTGGGTGTTCGCTCTGTTGCATCAGGGAAGAAGAGCTGCGGGAGACCTGGTCCCTCTTGGGCCTTGCTTTCCCGGGCTCCATGTTGTCGTCCTGGGTTCACCCTGCCAGGCCGAACTAAGCAGACACAGCCAAGACCCTGCAGCAGCGTGCGAGGCCTAGGATGGCACTCAATGCACACTACATTCTTGGCCATCATGCGGACTCGCGGACAAGGCCAGTGCCTTCCCCACAGGAGAGGAGAGGCGACAGGATCCCTGAACACCGCCCGTTCACTGGAATGGGGAGCTTTGGTGGATTGTCCCCACTCCTTCCCCGGCAAACACTCTGCCACCGAAAACGCCATCACATCTTGGAGGAAGATGGCATCTGGCTGCCAGTTTCTCGAGGGAGCTATTTCTGCGAGTTCCGGGTATGGCGCCTGTAGCTAGCCCAAGTCGGCCCTACAGACAGGTGGTCAAGGAGATGCTGTCCCCTTGGGACCAGAGGCACAGGACAGGCCTGCCTTCTGCCCAGACTCCTTCCTCAGAGTGGAGCACGCAACCCGGCCCTACTCATCCCCTCATGTCTTCTTAGGAACCAGGCTTTGTCTCTCCGCACAGGGAGCGGGTGACACTTGTCTTGCCACCGGTCTGCTGTTCCTGCCACGGCAGGCTATTCTGCTTCCCGACCTTTCCCGACCACAAGGACAAACGGCTCCTTCTCTTTTCCTGGGGTGGCGTGCTGCGCCTTCCCCAGACATGCTCCTGGGGAGCGCAGTGACAGACGTGTGCAACCCACGCTTCTCTCTCAGATCTCAAAAACACAACATAACCCTACACCTAAAGGAGATGGAGAAAGAACAAAAAAGAAAGCCTAAACCCAGCAGAAGAGGAATAATAAAGATCAGAGAAGAAATCAATGAAATAGAAAGAAATAAACAAACAAACAAAAACCACAAAAAACCACCACCAACAACAAAAAACAATAGAACAAATCAACGAAACTAGGAGCTGGTTCTTTGAAAGAATTAATAAGATTGATAAACCCCTTTCCAGACTTATCAAAAAGAAAAGAGAAAGAACCCAAATAAATAAATTCATGAATGAAAGAGGAGAGATCACAACCAACACCAAAGAAATACAAACAATTATAAGAACATACTATGAGCAACTCTACGCCAAAAAATTCAACAATCTGGAAGAAAGGGATACATTCCTAGAGACATATAAACTACCACAATTGAACCAGGAAGAAATGGGATCCTGAACAGACCCATAACCAGTACGGAGATTGAAACAGTCATCAAAAATCTCCAAACAAAAGCCCCCGGGCCAGATGCTTCCCAGCGGAATTCTACCAAAAATTTAAAGAAGAATTAATTCCTAATCTCATGATACTGTTCCAAAAAACTAGAAATGGAAGGAAAACTTCCAAACTCTTTTTTTTCTGAGGCCAGCATCACCTTGATCCCAAAACCAGACAAGGATCCCATCAAAAAAGAGAACTACAAACCAATATCCTTATGAACACAGATGCGAAAATTCTCACCAAAATACTAGCCAATAGGATTCAACAGTACATTAAAATGATTATTCACCACGACCAAGTGGGATTTATTCCAGGGCTACAAGGTTGGTTCTTCAACATCTGCAAATCAATCAATGTGATATAACACATTAATAAAAGAAAGAACAAGAACCATATGATACTCTCCAATAGATGCTGAAAAAGCATTTGGCAAAGTGCAGTGTCCCTTCCTGATTAAAACTCTTCAAAGCGTAGGCATAGAGGGCACATATTATCAATATTATCAAAGCCATCTATGAAAAACCCACTGCAAATATCATTCTCAATGGAGAAAAACTGAATACTTTTCCGCTGAGGTCAGGAACACGGCAGGGATGTCCGTTATCACCACTGCTATTCAACATCGTAATAGAAGTCCTAGCCTCAGCAATCAGACAACAAAAAGAAATTAAGGGCATCCAAATTTTGCCAAATTGGCAAAAGAGAAGTCAAACTATCCCTGTTTGCAGACGATATGACACTGTATGTGGAAAACTTAAAGGACTCCACTCCAAATCTGCTGTAACTTGTATAGGAATTCTGTTAAGTGTCAGAATATAAAAAATCAATGCACAGAAATTGGTTGCATTTTTTTAAACCAACAAGACTGAAGAAATAGAAATTAAGGAGTGAATCCCCATTTACAATTGCACCCAAACCCTAAGATACCTAGGAATAAACCTAACCAAAGAGACAAAGAATCTATACTCAGAAAACTCTAAAGTACTCATGAAAGAAATTGAAGAAGACACAAAGAAATGGAAAATGTTCCATGCTCCTGTATTGGAAGAACAAATATTGTGAAAATGTCTATGCTACGTAAAGCAATCTACACATTTAAGGCAATCCCTATCAAAATCCCATCCATTTTTTTTTTTCAAAGAAATGGGGCAAATCATCCTAAAATATATATGGAACCAGAAAATACCTCGAATAGCCAGAGGAATATTGAAAAAGAAAGCCAAAGTTGTTGGCATCACAATTCCAGACTTCAAGCTCTATTACAAAGTTGTCATCATCAAGATAGCAGGGAACTGTCCCCCAAAACAGACATAGATCAATGGAACAGAATAGAGAGCCCAGAAATACACCCTCAACTCTATGGTCAACTAATCTTCAACAAAGCAGGAAGGAATGTCCTATGGAAAAGAGACAGCCTCTTCAACAAATGGTGTTGGGAAAATTGAAGAGCCACATGCAGAAAAATGAAGTTGGACCATTTCCTTACACCATACATGAAAATAGACTGGAAATGGATGAAGAAGCATAATGTGAGAAAGGAATCCATCAAAATCCTTGAGGAGAGAACAGGTATCAACCTCTTTGACCTCAGCAGCAGCAACTTCTTCCTAGGAACATCGCCAAAGGCAAGGGAAGCAAGGGCAAGAATGAACTATTGGGATTTCATCAGATCAAAAAGCTTTTGTTTGCACAGCAAAGGAAACAGTTAACAAAGCCAAAAGATGACTGTCAGAAGTTATCTGGGAGAAGATATTTGCAAATGACATACCAGATAAAAGGCCACTATCTATCCAAAATCTATAAAGAGCTTATCAAACTCAACACCCTAAAAAACAAATAATCGAATGAAGAAAAGGGCAGAGGACATGAACAGACATTGCTGCAAAGAATACATCCAAATGGCCAACAGACACATGAAAAAATGCTCCACACATCACTCGGCATCAGGGAAATGCAAATCAAAACCAGAATGAGATACCACCTCACACCTTTCAGAATGGCTAAAATGAACAAGTCAGTCAATGACAGATGCTGGCGAGGATGTGGAGAAAAGGCAACCCTCCTACACTGTATGTGGGAATGCAAGCTGGTGCAACCACTCTGGAAAACAGCGTGGAGGTGCCTCAAAAATCCAGTCATGAATTACCAAAAAAGGGATATAAATTACCAAAGTGTTTGTATAATTGTAATGTACAACTGCCCATTATCGTTCAATAGTGTCGGCTTGTACAAGAACTCTATAAAAGAACTCCACTTCTAAACTGTGGAAAATATGTTCCCTTTCACCCTATATACAACTATTAAGCCATTCATTTAGCTTTTAAAATATCCACTTAATACAGGCTTTTTACTCATTTGAACAGGCAGCAGGGCTCTATTCTTATTGCTTACATCTGAAGGATAGACTTCTAGCATAAGAGGTAAAGCCCTTAAAGGAGCCCAATAATAACAACAAAAATACAGTTTAGTGAGCCCTTACAATCTTCCAGCTACCTTTCTGAGAATACTTCAATAATAATAAAACATATAAAATACCTGACCCCAAAGAGCTTACATTCTTTTGAAATATAATAGTGAAATACAGCAATAATAGAGGGGCACCTCGGTGGCTCAGTCTATTGAGTGACTGCCTCTGGCTTGGGTCATGATCTCAGGGTCCTGGGATGTAACTCCCCAGCAGGCTTTCTAGGCAGTGGGGTGTTTTCTTCTTCCCTCTGCGCCCCCTCCCAATTCTCTCTCTCTCTGTCTCAAATAAGGAAATAAACCAGTAATAGAATAATGATTGATGGTTGATGGTGATAAGTGTTACAAAGAAATACAAGAAAGGTAAAAAACCATTGGAGAATGCTGGGATGAAAGTTAATTTTTATTTTGTGTTGGGTGGTTATATCTCATTTATGAGATGTTATTTGCACAAAGACCCAGGAAGTGAAGGAGGGTGTTATACAAATATTAAAGGAAAAGGTAGAGCAAGTAAGTATATAGACTTTGTGTGAAACAGCTGGTCTATTACTTTTGAGGAAAAGCAAGGAGGCCAATGAGGAGTTCATAGTGGTGGAGAGAGGAAGAACGTATTGATGCATGACCTTCTGGTACATTGAAATGCCTTCAGTTTTTATTTAATATGAAAGGGGACGATACCAAAAGACTTTCAACAGCAGAATAAAATCATCTGACTTGATTTTTAGGTTAAGTTGCTGTACCAAAATAAATTTGCAGGGAGAAAGGAGTGCAGTATGTGTGGAAGTGGGGCTATCAATCAAGTCAATAATTCAGGAACATATGATGGTGTTTTTAGCATGCTGGGTGGTAATAGAAGTGGTGAGGTATGGCTTTAATTTTGTATATATTTTGATGGTGAATATTCTGGTGAACAGGATGGGGTATGTGCAGGACAGACAACATCAACATTTATTTTACCTGCACAAACAGAAGGGTGGAGTCTTCATTCCCTGATATGGAGAGAACTCTGAATTCAAATGTTCTTTCTGATTAAATGGCATAGTGATGATGAGGATTTAGTCAGACAGTGAAAGAGAACAGTAAGCATAGTGTTAAGCGGTAAGACATAATACATTTGAACATCAAAAAAACGTTGGGTTGGATCATCTGTTTATGTGAGTAAATAAATTAACAGAGGATCCTGGGGTTCTGATAGAGGTAAAGAAGACTACTATAAGATCCAAAGGGGCACTTGCACCAAATGTTTATAGCACCAATATCCACAATAGCCAAACTATGGAAAGAACCTAGATGTCTATCAACAAATGAATGGTAAATATGATGGAATAGTATGCAGCCATCAAAAGAAATGAAATCTTGCCATTTGCGATGACATGGATGGAACTAGATGGTATTATGCTTAGCAAAATAAGTCAACCAGAGAAAGACACTATCATATGATCTCCCTGATATGAGGAAATGGAGGTGCAATGTGGGGGTTTGGGGGACAGCAAAAGAGTAAATGAAACAAGATGGGATCGGGAGGGCAGACAAACCATAACAGACACTTAATCTCAGAAAACAAAAACTGCGAGTAGCCGGGGGGGGTGGGGAGGGTAGGGAGGGACTGAGGGGTGGTGGGGTTATGAACATTGGGGAGGGAATGTGCTGTGGTGAGTGCTGTGAAGTGTGTAAACCTGGCGATTCACAGACCTGTACCCCTGGGGCTAATAATACATTATATATTAATTTTAAAAAAAAGAGGAAGAAGAAGACTACTATAAATCAAATGCTATGGTTTTCAGCAAAGTGTGTAATCAGGCATATTTTATTAAAGTAACCAAGTAAAATGATGGTCAAAAATTGGAAAAACAGAAAACATAATAATCAGACATTTTAAAAAGAGATATGGGACAGTGTAGAGAATATAGTCATGGTACAGCAGGAAGTTCGGTAAGGAGCCCCCAGGCAGTGGTGACCTCACTTCCCTTACGACAGAGCCCCTGGGTCAGGGTCAGGGTGAAGTGTAACGCCAGTGTCAGCTTTACGATGAGGATCAGGTTTGGTTTAAAGTCCACATTCGGGTCAGGGACAGTGTTATGTAGTGGTCATTGTTAGGGTCAGGGTTAGGTTTAAGCTCAGGGCCAGGATCAGGTATATGGTCAGGGTCTGGTATAGGCAAAGTTCAGGGTTAGGCTTATGATCATAGTCAGGTATAGGGTCAGGGTTATTGTTAAAGTTTAGGGTTAGTGTTAGGGTTAGCGTTTGGTTGACGGTTAGGGTTAGAACTTGTTAGGATCAGGGTCTGTTGTAGGGTTAGGGGTTACTCTTAATGTTAGGTTCAGCGATAGGATTCGGGGGAGGGCCCGTGTTAGTGTCAGGGTCAGGGTTACATTTAGGGTTAGAGTTAGGGTCAGGCTCACAGTCAGGGTCAGGTTTGTTGTTCAGGTCCGGGGGTCGGAGTCACTGTTAGGGTCAGGGATAGGTTTATGGTCATGGTCTGGGTCAGGGTCAGGGTGAAGTTTAGCGCTAGTGTCAGGTTTAGGGTCAGGATCAGGTATTGGTTTAAAGTCCACATTCGGTTCAGGGACAGGATTGTGTAGTGGTCAGTGTTAGTGTCATGGTTAGGATTAGGGTCAGGGTCAGGTCAGGTGAAGTTCAGGGCCAGGTTCAGGTTTAGGGTCAGGCTTTGGTTTAGGGTCAATGTTCGGTTCAGTGTCACAGTTAGGTTTTGGCGGTAGTGTTTGGGGATTGGGGTTAGGGTTAGAGTTTAGAAGTAGGGTTATGATTAGGTTTAGGTTAGTCAGCGTAAGGTCAGGGTTAGGGTTTGGCCTAGGGTAGGGGTTAGTGTTAGGGTCAGGGTCAGCGTTAGGTTTAGGTTCAGGGTCTGTATTAGGGTCATGGTTAGAGTTATCTTTAGGTTTACGTTAGGGTCAGGTTCACAGTCACGTCAGGGTTAGGGTTAGGGTCAGGTTTAGGTCAGCATCAGGGTGACGATTAGGGTCAGGGTCATGGTCAGGGTTAGGTATGAGTCTTGGTTACGGTAATATCAATGTTACGTTTAGCTTCAGGGTCCACATCAGGGACATTGTCAGGCTTAGGTTTAGGTTTAGGATTCAGGTCAGGATCACAGACAGGGTCAGGTTCAGGTTCATGGTCAGGGTTTGGGTTAGGGTTTGGGGCAGGCTCACAGTCAGTGTCAGGGTCTGGGTTAGTGGTTACTGTTAGGGTTAGCCCTGCTCCTGGGTCATGGACCCTTCCGTTCAGGGTCTCAGGATAAACCCTGGGCAGAAAGGTGTAGACCCTCCACCCGATCCCACTTAACCAGCCTTAAACTGGGGTGTGAACATAACTTGCCCACCAGACATCTAAACCCTCCCCAGCCTCATCCTGCTTGGGGCATCTCCACCCACAATGGCATGGCCAGGTCCTCTTTACACACAGAAACACAGACACCCAGAGGCACACACACACACACACACACACACACACACACACACACACACACAGAGACGGGGAGGAGACCTAGGGCTACACCGGTCGATCAGAAGGTGTGGGGACTCTCTGACTCTGAGTCTCCTGGTGTCACCTTTTGATTTTAGTAGCCAAAGGGCCTGAGGCGTTGGGGAAACCTGATATGACCGGCCAGGGAGGGGACGTGTCTGGCGGGCGAGCTCTCTTCTCCCTACATCCTCTCGGCTTCAGTACAGCAGAAGAACATGTCGCTTCCTTTAGGATGTGCCTAGAAATGAGCTGGGCAGGGGGGGGTTTTCTCTGTAATGGGTTGCCTGGATACGTGGGTTCCAATTCCGTTGGGCTCTGTCGTCAGGGAAGTGAGGTCACCACTGCCTGGGGGCTCCTTACCGAACTTCCTGCTGTACCAGAGCTCCCTGAGCTGCCGGTCCCCAAGCTGCTCAGGCTCACACTCCACTCAGGCTGTGCCCATCCAGTGACCCCCATACAGCCTCCCCCAGCCCCTGGGAGGCCTGGGTGCAGAAGTTGTCCCTGCTGGAGGCAACAGAGCTGGATTTAGACTAGGTTAGTGTTAGGGTTAGGCTTAAGAAAGACTTAGGGTTTGGGTTAGGGTTAGACGTCATTGGGGTTCAGGGTTAGTGTAAGGCTTAGGGTAGGGCTCTGGGTTAGGGTTAGGTTCATGGTTAAGTTTAGGGTCAGGCTCACAGTAGGGACAGGGTTAGCGTTACGGTCAGAGTCACGTCAGGGTCAGTTTTGGGGTGATGGTTAGGTTTAGCGTCAGATTCAGGGTCATGGTTAGATTTAGGGTCAGGTCAAGTTTTGGTTTTTGGGGCAAGGTTCATGTCAGGGTCAGGGTTAGGTTTGGGACAGGTCTAGTGTCAGGGTTAGGGTCAGGGTCAGGGTTAGGTTCATGGTTATGGTAAGGTCAGCTTTATGTTTAGGTTCTGTTTTATGAGTAGGTTCAGGATCAGGGTTAGCTTTAGGCTTAAGATTCTGTTTAGGATCACGGATTGGGTCAGAGTTAGGTTTACATTCAGGGTTAGGGTCAGTGTTAAGGTTAAGGCCAGGGTTAGGTTTAAGGTTAAGGTCGGACATAGGCAAAGTTCAGAGTTAGGGTTATGATCAGCGTGAGGATTATTGTTAAAGTGGGGTTAGGGTTAGGGTTAGAGGTAGGTGGAGGGTTAGACCGGGTTAGGGTCAGTGTTAGGGTTAATGTTAGGGGTTAGTTTTAGGGTTAGGTTCAGCGTTAGGTTTCGGGTCAGGGCCCGTGTTAGTGTCATGGTCAGTGTTACGTTTAGGGTTAGAGTTAGGATCAGGCTCACAGTCAGTGTCACTGTTAGTGTTAGGGTCGTGGTCAGGGTAACGGTTAGGGTCAGTGTTATATAGCATATTTTTTATTTTACTTTTTAAAGCACTTCTATATTTAATCCTGACAAAGAAACAAAAGAGCTCATTAGCTCATGAAGCATCTTTCTAAATTATCTTTATTTTTTTTTAAATGAAGGAGTAGCAATTTTTGTTAAGGGACCTAAACTGAAAGTAGGTTTAGAAATTTATTTATTTATTTATTTATTTATTTAGTGAAAGATTTTATTTTGTTTATTGACAGCAAGAGAGAGAGAGAGAGAGAGGAAGCGCACAAGTGGTGGGAAAAACGTGCAAAGGAGAGGAAGAAGCAAGCTCCTTGGGGTGCAAGTAATCCCATGCTGGGCTGAATCCCTGTATACTGGAATCATGACCTCAGCCAAAGGCAAACAGCTGCTTAAAGAACGGAGTCATCCAGGCACCCCTAGAAAATTAAAAGAAAAAAAGAACTTTCAAAAACATTTTGTTTCTTTCTTTCTTTTTTAATATTTTATTTATTTGACAGACATAGAGACAGGAAGAGGAACTATAAGCAGGGCAGAGGGAAAAGGAGAAGCAGGTTTCCCACTGAGCAGAGAGCCTGATGTGGGGCTCCATCCCAGGACCCTGGAATCATGACCTGAAAAGAAGGGACACTTATGGAGGAAGCCACCCAGACACCTCTTTTCTTTGTTTTTAATATATGGCAACTGATGCTTCCCAGCCACGAGAAGCATATTACCCATTGATTAAATCTTTGATAACAACCTATTTAAAAAGGTGTGTAAATATATACTTACTCAGATTTACACACTTTATGTTTTCTTCATAGTTTGGGGCTGGACCCCATGGTCACAACACTGCTTCCAGTCTTTGCCTTCCCATCTTTTGATACCAGGTATTTTGGTCAGCAAAGCAAATTAGTATCAAAATTAAGAAGCCCCTTGCACCATATCTCTGGAGCAGGGGTTGCTCTTAGCCAAGGCCCAGAGCAGTGGACCTCCCCTCGCTAGTGCTATAGCCCCAAGGACTAGGACCCTGCCACCAGAACTCAGTCTTACATGTTATGCTAAGCAGACAAAACCAAAACAGGAAAGCTGCGACAGCTTTCACTGGCATGCCTCATCTCCCACTCCCTCGATGTCCAGGCAGTACCAGATGCCAGGGAGGGGTCTTGGTCCAACATATGGGAGGGAAGGAAGTAGCCACGAGCAAGTACCTGCCTCTCTGTGCCTTTCTTTCATGAGCAGGTTGTAAGGAGGAGGAAGAGGAAGAGAGGTGAGCTTCAAGGGGTGAAGGCCTCAGGTAGGCAGCTGGCTCCTGCCAGTAGGAAAGGGACAAAGGAGAAGGCAGTCAGTCTTGCAGGGAGTGTGGGAAGTAAGGGTTAGAGCTTATGACGGAATCTGGACAGGAGTAATAGGGATACTAGTCATTTGAGTCCACCATTGGCAAGCTGGGCTGGGTGTCAGGGCAGATAGGCCTCCCTGGGCAACGGCCATGAGAGAAGGTGGAATTCTTCTCTGAGGAGCAGGTGGAGCTTTGGGTGTTGGGGGAAAGCATAGACAGTATTGTTCCAGGGCCAAGGACAGGTCCGGGTACTCCTGGTTGGAGGTCAAGGCCACAGTATGATCCCGGTCTTCTACCAGCAGCTTGAAGGTACCACATGCCAGCCACCCCTCATTATTGTGTAGAACTCTCTGGTGCACTTACTGGCTTATCCATCAAATGACTCCTTCAGCAGCTTGAAAACCACCTCCACAGGCACTCCAGGATATGGGAGGCTTCCAGAGTGAAGATTTTGCACAGGATCACCGCAAAAGACCAGAAGTCACTCTGGTCGATGTAGATCTGGTCAAACATGGCCTTAGGGACCATCCACTTCACAGACAGTCCACTGTTGGTTGTCTTTTTATAGTAACTGATGTGGTGATATCTCTGGCAAGGCTGAAGTCTGAGATCTTCATCATTTTGTCCTTTGTCACCAGCACTTCCCTGGTGGCCAGGTCTTGGTGTATGCACTTCTTGGAGGCAAGGTACTCCATGCCTCAGGCTACATGATAGGCCCAGGATACCAGGGTCCTTGGTGGAGAGTTGCTCTGCTGCATTGTGGCTGATATTGTAACAGTACTCCAGGTCAGGAGGCCTCTGGGCCTGCAGGTACTCCTGTATGTTGTCTTTGGAGGCATATTCCATGAGAGTGTACGAAGAACCGTCCTGTGTGCAGAACCCAGCAAGTTGATGGTGTCCTTGTGCTGTACAATCATCTTCATCATCTCCATTTCTGAGATTAGGTTTGACAGGTCTTTCTCTGTTGCATCTGACTTCAACATCTTCAAAGACACTTTAGTCAAATGGTTGGATTTGTCTTTGTCCAGCCCAATGGCCTCCTCCAACACCACCTGCCCAAAGTAGGGCCTGTCTTAGGGGTCTGCCTAAACTGTCTACAACCAGCCTATCTCAAGGCAGTTATGAACTCTAGATTATCCTCAAAAACATTAAAACACAAGCTAAAAATTCTCTTCGCTAGGTCTCTGTCACAGGTCTAATTTTCTTATCCTTCATCATTTATCTTTTTCCTAATTCTTATTTTCAGTATTGTTTATTTTGCTTCCAGGTGTTTCCCCTGGTTTCTGTATTCTGTTTCATAGGGAAGAGTTATCCTGTCATAAAATTATTTCTTGAGCATTCATTACATCTCTCAGTTAAAATGGATTCTTTTATGGTATTGATTCATTTGAGTTTTTCTCAAAATGGGAAGAATTTTCAAAATGGTGATTTCCTCAAGGTTCAGAGTATGTCTTAGCCTCATCTTTACTCTTTTTGAAATTCACTTTACAAATTCTTGTCCCTCTTTTTATTTTTAAATTAAAATGTTTTATTTTTACTATTTTTTTTATTTGAGTATAGTTGATATTCAGTGTTACATTGGTTTCAGGTTTTCAATATCTCCATACATTATTCTATGATCACTACAAATATAGTCACCCTCTGTCACCATATAACACTATTATAATATCATTGACTATATTCTCTACAGAATGTTCATCAGTTTGATGAACGTTGGAAACAGTGATCTTTGCAGCTTCGGTTTATAACAGTGAGCTTGTGCATTCTTGGATAGCTGTCCATTACTGATGTGTGCCGGAGTAGTTTTACAGTTTCACCTGAGGAAGGAAGACTTTATGTTTTATGAAGACTCCAGAAATTCTGCTCTTAAGGCTAAATGCATACAGCAACATTTATTACACAGAAAGTGCAGCAAGTCTACAAGACCAGAAGCATAAGTACTGATGAATGGATGGAAGCAGTAGCTAGGACTATAGACAATCCTATAGCAAGAGAAGACTGTGATGCTTCCGGATGGTCCAGGAAATCTTCTGGAGGCTTCAGTACCTGGTGTGATCATTTAGTCGTGAAAAGGGCACATCAGAAGGGGTGGTGTGGTGAGCAAGGGCACAGGACAGGAGCCGAGCACATCTGGCAGGTGGCAAGTGGACTGTCAAGGTGGGGCCGTGAGAGACTGGGGTCAAGGCAAGCTGCCAGGAGCCAGAAAGCCTCCGGAAAGCCCGAATATCCCAGGATAGCATATTCTCAAATCATGATGATAAGGCTTACGACGATTTAAATGCTGTTAAATGGGAATTTTGCCTTTCAAACCATGCTATACCTTTGATTGTAAGATGTATCCCAATTTCAAAGATGTTAGATTGTGTGGGGGGAAAAGCACAAGTCAGTGTGCTAGCCAGCCTCGGGGAGGACCACGAAGATTTCCACATCCCAGTATCTGCATGTGTGTTGTACCCTCCCACATCTGGTGTGACTAACAGGATATAGCAGAATTGGGGGTAAATCAGCTACAGAATTAGGTTATGAAAGACACTGAGGCTTCTGTTTTGTTCTCTCTCTCTTTTCCTCTCTTTCTTTTCTCTCTCTCTCTCTCTCTCTCTCTCTCTCTCCTTTCTTCTTCTATTCCCCCTCTCCTTCCCTCTCACTCCCTCCCTTTCCCTCTCTCTTCTTTCTCATTTATCATTAGCTCTTGTGGAAATGCAGGTATCCCTGTAGATACCCGGGTGGCAAGGAACTGAAGCCCTCCACACCTGCCACCTGCACAGAATTGAGGTCTGTCCATCATCACATGTCCTTCAAACAGCTGCAGCCGGCTATTTGATGGCAATCTCATGAGATACCTCAAGGCAGAAACACACACAGCTCGACAGCTTCCAGGTGCCTGACCTTCAGAAACGGTGTGAGATCATAAGTACTTAAATATATAGTTTGGGCTGCTGCTAAGTTTGGGGGGTAATTCATTGCAAAGCAATAGAGGAACGATTCTATACAAAGACTCAAAATATGCCTTATTCCCTATGTGTACTCAGCGTCAGTCTGACGTTCAGAAAGAGATATGCCTGCCTGAGGCTGCTTAGAACATGCAGTGCCTCAGAGCAGGGGGAGACATTAAAGAGAGGTAACAAAAAAATGGGGAAAGGGAATGTAGACATACAAAGAAGAACCATTTTGCTTTTCTAGGTCCTTCTTTTTAAAGAGTAGTAAATATACTTTCCTAGAAAGAAATAAACACAGAAGGAAAGAGTAGGATGAAAGTTACCTTTATCAGCCTATAAACAGATACTCAAACCAAAAACACACTGGAAACTGCAAAAAGATGCCAACTGTTTTTAAAGAAATGGCACACGACGTTAGGTATGAATAACTTTCATGCAAATTGAAGAGGTAGACGTGGTCGAATTGTTCAGGAGGCACCAAAAGAATGAGAATAACATTCTATTGAAAGGAAGGAAGACTGAGATTCTGAAAAAAATATTTTATTAGGTAAAAGAATGAATAAATAAATGTATATATATATGTATATATATACATATATATATATATATAAGTTTTCTAGGGTTGCTATTTCAAGATACCAGAAGCCTGGAGGCTGAAACCACAGAAGTGGACAGTGTCACATTTCTAGAGGCTACAATGTTTGGTAGGACATGCTCCTTTTGTAGGTATTGTGGATGGATCTACTCCAGGCCCCTTTTCCAGCTTGAAGCGTTGCTTTGGCTTTGGACTTCTTCACCGGGCCTTCTCCCTCAGTGCATATCTGTGTATCCGCACTCTCCCTTCTTAGAAGCGCACAAGTCCTCCCGAATTAGGGGCCCAGTCTACTCAAATATGACCTCATCCTAGCTAGTGACATCTCCAGGGACCCTATTTCCAAATAAGGTCATGCTCCCAGGTGCTGGGGTTTAGGACTGGGATACTTCATATGCATAAACACATACACACACACACACACACAAACGTGTGTGTGTGTATATGTATTCCTATATATATATATCTATGTGTATAGATAGAAAGGGAGGAAGGAATAGACGGGAAAAAGAAAATACGCCTAGCGAGTTAGTAGACTTCACCTTTAACTTTTCAACAATGACCTTCAGAATGAACGACTGAAATTCTATTGAAAGAAAAGACCTGCATAGGTCAGTGAAAAATAAACTCTACATAGGGGGATGCAGAGGCTAGTATAGATTTTGTGGAAAGAGAAAGGATGAAAAGGGCTAGTCCGTATGTACCCAAAGGAATCCTCAAAGGCTGCTTTTTCCGAGGTCTTGAGAAGAGACAATGGAAAGACACCCGATCCCTGAACAGAGAAAGCAACCATTGCAGAACAACAAGGGATCCTCTTAGAAAGACATGGCTATCCTCAAGGTGTCTGCATGCGATGAGAAAAACTCCCTGAGATCCACCACATTCAAGCCCATCCAACAAGGCTCCAGACACTTTTTGGAAAGCTTGTCTTTCTTTCATGGAGAGAGAATGAGTGAGAGAGAGCATGAGAGAGGAGATGGTCAGTGGGAGAAGCCGACTCCCCAAGGAGCTGGGAGCGGGAGGCGGGATGAGATCCTACCAGTCCGGGGTCATGACCTGAGCCCAAGGCAGTCGCTGAACTAACCGAGCCACGCAGGCACCCATCTCCAGAAATGGGTCAGCAACAGCTGAGGAGCACCTGGGCAGCACCCTCAGTGAAGTGCCCAACTCTGGGTTCTGGCTCAGGGGGTGATCTCAGGCTCTTGAGATTGAGCCCTGAGGCTAGCTCTGGGCTCAGGGCAGAGTCCACTAGGTCTCTCTTTCGGGGTCCTGCCCTTCCCCCCTTCCCCATGAATAGTGCTCTTGCCCTGAAACCAACTAGGAAAAGCCTTCACAGAAATAAACAATGGTTGAGAGGGGGAGGGGTGGGGAGAGAAGCAACTCACCCGGGGCGAGCGGGAGGTGCCCAAGATGCTGCCCGCCCTGCCAGGGCCGGGCTCCCTCAGCTGCCACCGCCACCGCCTCGCGACACCGTCGCAGCCACCAAGGCAGCAACTCCCGCCGCCCCCCGCCGCCCCCCGCCGCCCCCCCCGCCGCCCCCGCCGCCCCCGCCGCCCCCGCTGCAGCCCCCGCCGCAGGGAACAGCTGAGCCCAGGGAGCCTTGGCGCAAGCCTCCAGGAGCGCCTCCAGCGCCCTCTGAGCATGCTCTCTTGGGGCAGCGGGGCCAAAGATCCGTCAGGGAGGAGGCGAGGGCGGCGCCCAGGCGTCCCCAGCGGGGGAGGGGCAGGCAAGACCTGCAGGGAGATCCCCTTGGGATTGTTGGAGCTGCTGCAGGGCTTCACGCTGCACTTGGCGACGCACCAGCCTGAGGACCCTGCCCTGCATCTGGCTCTTTCCTGAGCAGGGAGCCTGTTTGGCCCTCTCTCTCGGCCTGTCTCTCTCCCTCCTTCTCCTCTCTGTCTGTCCAAGGAAGGAAGAAAAAACTTCCAAGAAATCATCAAACAACCCTCCTGATTCTTGTCGTTCATGAGGACCCCATGCGTCAACATTTGATTTTTACTTCTTGAATGGAAGGGATTGCTTGTTTGATGAGATGCATTTGACAGAAAGACAGACACAGTGAGAGAGGGAGCCCCCTTGGAGAGGGAGTACAAGAAGTGCAAGTGGGAGAGAGAGAAGCAGGCTTCCTGCTGAGCAGAGAGCCCCAGGCAGGGCTTGCTCCCAAGACCCTGGCATCAGGACCCCAGCAGAAAGCAGCCACCCAGGTGCCCCACTCCATGATTAAATCCGTTTTTCACGATTCAGTCCGTTGCATTAGGCAACACGCTTCGAGGTCCTCCTCCACTCGGATAACACTAACCCAGAGGTTGTGTTTTCCTTGGCACTTTTGTGATCACTGAGCATTTTAGGAATCTTTGCATGGGTTTCTTGGCTGATGATTTTCTCCTTGGCATATTTCTGTGCAAGGATTTTCATTGTTTTGAAGGTACCTACCTATCCTTCTTGATTCCCAGTTATCCTCTCTCGAGTTGTATACAGTTCCTTAGGTGGTATCTCCATACAACCTTTCATACTTTTCGTCTTGTCCTTTGCTGGGCAAGATTTTGTGTTTGGAACCTTGGATTCGTAGAGTCCAACTTCCTAACCCTTCTTGGGCTTCCCGTTTCTGGTGGTGTGCTCCACTCCTCTCTGCCACCTCCCCCAGATCCTCCAAAGGGTTTCCTATTGTATCTTCCAGACAACTTCTGATGTCTTCTTTCGTATGTAGGCTCCATCAGTCTGGAATAGCGTTCGGACCTCTTCTGTTCCACGTGGATATTCACGTCGTTTAGCACCGCTTGGTCAAAGTCTGCCCTTTCGTGTTGGTCTATTTCCTCGGGTCATTTCAAGAGACCTTTTGTAAGACATCCTATCCCATCAGATTCTCCTCTCACTCTCTTTCTCCCTCAGTCTTGCTCTCGCTTCTTTCTTCAGATTTGCCGGGGAATGACGAGCCCTTTTCGTGTCCAGGGCAATAGGAGAACTGGCTTACCCACGGGGCACAGGCACTTGCTAGATCAGAAACTGGATTGCATTGAATCCCTCCATCCAGTTGGGGTCCATTGAAACTGTACACTACCGTTCATCCAATCTCTGTACGTGTTCTATTCACCTAGGTAACCTATGAACATATGGACCATCCTCAGTCATCTTGGATGGTATTCTGATTGGAGCCTTGCTGGGTAGAGATGGTATAAAATCTTTGGAGAGACGAAGTCCTCCTTTTGCTCTTCTCATTAATAGGAGTTTCAAGCTTTGTTCGTATGTCCCAGGAGTCCATTTAATTTTCCTGAATTTTTAACTTCTATCTGATGACTTGGAGGAATTTACTTCCTGATTCTCATACTTTCTCCATTCTCTGAGAATATCTTTCTATACACATTTCAGTCTGTGTTTTTTTTTTCCATTTGTTGTACCTTCAGTGTTTCCCCCGCCCCCCCTTCTTATACTCGCTATGATGTCCCCCCGTCTAGGTTGGTAGAAGTCTTGTTCAATTTTAGGTTTTCAATACTACCGAATTTTGTTTCTGCCTTCGAAAGCTGATTCTGTCCCTCCTCGAAGCAGCACAGCATTCTGTGTGGTTGTGGGTATTGATGCAATCTAACCAAGTTCATCTTTTCATTAGAGTAGAGAAACCATTGACATTTCATGAAAGGACTGAGCCCCTCAAATGATGCCCATTGTCTTGCATTTTCTTTGTTTCATCCCTTTGTACATCCCCATTTATTTATTTATTATTTTTATTTCAATTATTTTTTTAAAAAAACATAGAGTATATTTTTATCTCCAGGGGTACAGGTCTGTGATTCACCAGGTTTACACAACTCACAGCCCTCATAGATCTCTTATGAAAAATCCCTGTGTTTTTTCTTTAAATGTTTTTATTTAAGTTTTTTTCATTTTTCTCTTTTGTTTTTAATTTTCATTTCAGCATACCAGTATTTCTTGTTTTTACAACAAACCCAGTGCTCCATGCAATCGGGGCCTTCTCTAATACCCACCACCTGGTTCCCCCAACCTCCCACCCCTCGCCCCTTCAAAGCCCTCATATTGATTTTCGCAGTCCTTAGTCTCTCATGTTTCCCCTCCCCTTCCAATGTATTTAATTTATATTTTTAATTCTAAATTTTCATTTGTAATTTCAAGTTTCATTTGAATTAAATATATTTAATTTAACTTCATTTAAGTTTTATTATAATTTTTTTTAAAGGCTGATACATGCTGTCGGCCCCCAAATCTGCGGTCTCAGAAAGTACACAGAAAAAATGGGGAAAGGGAATGTAGACTTACAAAGAAGAACCATTTCGCTTTTCTAGGTCCTTCTTTTTAAAGAGTAGAAAATATACTTTCCCAGAAAGAAACAAACTCAGAAGGAAAGAGTAGGATGAAAGTTACCTTCATCTGCCTATAATTAGATACTCAAACCAAAAACACTGGAAACTGCAAAAAGATGCCGACTGTTTTTAAAGAAATGGCAGACGACTTTAGGTAAGAATAACTTTCATGCAAATTGAAGT
The DNA here is from genome assembly GCF_011764305.1 of Mustela putorius furo. Taxonomy (NCBI): domain Eukaryota; kingdom Metazoa; phylum Chordata; class Mammalia; order Carnivora; family Mustelidae; genus Mustela; species Mustela putorius. The sequence goes on along the minus strand of NW_025421745.1, from coordinate 26,097 downwards.
GGAAGACAGACGTGGTCGAATTGTTCAGGAGGCACCAAAAGAATGAGAATCACATTCCATTGAAAGGAAGGAAGACTGAGATTCTGAACAAAAATGTTTTATGAGGTAAAAGAATGTATAATATATATAAACATTATAATATATATAACCATGGTTTTATATAATGGTTATATATATATATATATATAAGTTTTCTATGGTTGCTACTACAAGATACCAGAAGCCTGGAGGCTGAAACCACAGAAGTGGACAGTGTCACATTTCTAGAGGCTACAATGTTGGTAGGACATGCTCCTTTTGTAGGTATTGTGGATGGATCTACTCCAGGCCACTTTTCCAGCTTGAAGTATTGCTCTGGCTTTGGACTTCTTCACCGGGCCTTCTCCCTCAGTGCATATCTGTGTATCCGCACTCTCCCTTCTTAGAAGCACATAAGTCCCCCTGAATTAGGGGCCCAGTCTACTCAAATATGACCTCATCCTAGCTAGTGACATCTCCAGGGACCCTATTTCCAAATAAGGTCATGCTCCCAGGTGCTGGGGTTTAGGACTGGGATACTTCATATGCATAAACACAAACACACACACTCACACACAAATGTGTGTGTCAGTATATGTATTCCTATATATATATATCTATGTGTATAGATAGAAAGGGAGGAAGGAATAGACGGGAAAAAGAAAATACGCCTAGCGAGTTAGTAGACTTCACCTTTAACTTTTCAACAATGACCTTCAGAATGAACGACTGAAATTCTATTGAAAGAAAAGACCTGCATAGGTCAGTGAAAAATAAACTCTACATAGGGGGATGCAGAGGCTAGTATAGATTTTGTGGAAAGAGAAAGGATGAAAAGGGCTAGTCCGTATGTACCCAAAGGAATCCTCAAAGGCTGCTTTTCCGAGGTCTTGAGAAGAGACAATGGAAAGACACCCGATCCCTGAACAGAGAAAGCAACCATTGCAGAACAACAAGGGATCCTCTTAGAAAGACATGGCTATCCTCAAGGTGTCTGCATGCGATGAGAAAACTCCCTGAGATCCACCACATTCAAGCCCATTCAACAGGCACCAGACACTTTTTGGAAAGCTTGTCTTTCTTTCATGGAGAGAGAATGAGTGAGAGAGAGCATGAGAGAGGAGATGGTCAGTGGGAGAAGCCGACTCCCCAAGGATCTGGGAGCGGGAGGTGGTAGGAGATCCTGCCTGCCCGGGGTCATGACCTGATCCCAAGGCAGTCGCTGAACTAATCGAGCCACGTAGGCGCCCGTCTCCAGAAATGGTTCAACAAGAGCTGAGGAGCACCTGGGCGGCACCTTCAGTGAAGTGCCCAACTCTGGGTTCTGGTTCAGGGGTTGATCTCAGGCTCTTGAGATTGAGCCCTGAGGCTAGCTCTGGGCTCAGGTCAGAGTCCACTAGGTCTCTCTTCGGGTCCTGCCCTTCCCCCCTTCCCCATGAAGAGTGCTCTTGCCCTGAAACCAACTAGGAAAAGCATTCACAGAAATAAACAATGTTTGAGAGGGGGTGTAATGCCAACTGAATATTACCCCCACCTTAAAAGACCACCAGAGACGTGAGTCAAAGCCAAGCAGCAAGGGTCGTTTATTGCAGGTTCGAACCTGACCTCTGCGCTGCTCATTGCCAATAACGCCGAGAAGAGGTCCGGAGCTGGGTCGGTGCAGGATTTTTATAGACAGATACAAACAAGTTTTTTCGTGGGGCTGAGCTGATTGATTGATAGTTTGAACAGGCATACTTGGCGTCCGTGGATTGGGTCAGGGGACCCCGCGCGCGAAAGCAGACAAAGCAATCTTACAGAAGCAGAACTGGCGGGTTAGCCCATGCATGCAGAAAAAAAAGCACTATCAGGATATTGAAGGCCTGGTTACTATCAAGCCAAGGCTACTTTCCCTCTAATGGGCACTAACATAAAGACAAATATTCCTGGTGACATTCCCGGCTATCAAAGGTAAGTAACTTCTTTGTTGTAAATTTCAAGGACATTTGCAAACCAAGGGAGACTCCTACCCTGCAGGACTGTGATTTCTGCAAGTTAACTATTTATCATTTTATGGCAGTCAGGGGTGCCTGAGGAATGCTACACATATGGAGGGGAGCGGGTGGGGGGGGGTGCAAGGCGCCAGCTTTTGCTTTGTCCTCAGCCAGCCTCCTGCTCCTTCATTCCCCCCTGAACAATTTTGACCCTTAAATCTTTAAGGGGGTTGAAGGTGGAAGGTCTCATCTTCTATAACTTCTTCGTGCTGAATGGGGGCATAGAGCTGTCCCTACCCATTGCGGTCAATATTGATCAGGGTAGGAATGTATAAGGGAGTTACGAAAGGTGGAGGCAGCTGAATCCAGCGCTGACAGTGAAGAGGCATCCTCGCGTGCAATAAGGATCGTTTGTCGTGGTGTAGTCATTGTAGCAATGGAGTCTCGGCACCAAGTAGAGAAAGATGGAACAAAGCAACATATTAAGGTTAATAAGGCGATAAGAATAAGAAGCCCGAAAAGGAGATTTGGCCATAGCCCTCCTCCAAGCCAGGAACTTAACCAATCACTAAAAGAGAGAGAGGGACCTTGTAGAGCCTTAATCTGGGCATTCATATCCTTAATTAGTCCTGTGATACTTTTGTGATAGTCTGGGATGTACAAACAACATTCTGTCTTGATAATTGCACATGTGCCACCCTGGGCTGCTTTCAGGACATCTAAGGCCATCCTATTTTGTAGGGACTGCCTTGCGTATCTGTGACAATTCGGTATTAAGTAGGGAGATGCCATTTAGTGAATCATTGAGTGCCTTTGTAGTATATTTATTAAAGGCTTCTACATGCCACATGACATCCTCTAGTCCCGCAGATGGAACAAAAATGGATGCTAAGTGATCATACCATTTAAAAAAAAAGATCGCGTCCATCTTTATTTCAAGTTGGGGACCTGATGTGAAGTTATTACAGTCAGGGACTGTTCCATAGTGAGCTTTGAGGCTCCTTTTATGAGGGCTGTTCTATGCTTAGCTAAAGCATCTGTTTGCAATCGCACCTCAACAGAGGTGGCCTCTAGGATAAATATGACTAAGGGATGAAACCAATAAGAAGACCTTTGAGTGGTCCAGCCTTAACAATATCCTGATTACAGAGGATCACTGGCAAGAGAGAATACTTGTCAAGAGATAAGGGGAGTCCCCAATGCATCATACAATCCACTCATAAACAAAGTGGGGTCGTCCATTGTCTCCACAAGTCCATAATTAATCCTATGGAGTGCAATAGGCTGGCTTTTAGGCAATTTCATTATCCCAGCCACACATAAGATGTTAGTTAAGTTATACAATTGTAGGGGAATCAATCCCATTTTCCAGTTGTTTAATCATGTGTGAGGGGGTTCTACTAATATCACCACAAAATAAAAAAGCAAGAAGATCATCTAAATGAGCTATTGTGTAACTTCTCTGAAGTTTACCTCAAATTGTTTAGCTTAGGTAAACAAACATTTAAAGACAATCAAATCTAGAATTTAACATCCATAAAGATGTGTTACTAAAACAATTTTTCTCTCTAAAATAACCCTCATTTACAGAGATAGCCAAATCAGGACTAATACACTTGTGAAACAAGTCCAGTTTTAACAAACTTGGCCCATTATTTACATAAGCTCAGCAAGAACAGTTGAGTGTGATCATATAGATCTTTTAGAATCTGCTTTGCTGGAACTTCTTATAAGGAATCTCTGGGTTGAACTTTTAGTAGCCTCTCCGGGCCAGAAGCCAAGCCCTGTACTTGCCATCAGGCATGCCTGCAATACCTGTTGATTTGGGCGAGTTCCTCTTCTGAGTTTCCGCACCTACCAAAGAGTGACATTCTTTACTGACCAGGTGAGGCTGCTGGGAACACTGTAAGCAAGGTATCAGGCCAACAGTCCCAAGGGGCTTTATGGCTCCAGGTTTCATAAAGTCAACGTTAGTTCCTTAAAGCTGTCTGGTCATATCTGAGTCTATGCATCTCTTTCTCAAATATGACATTCCAGTCAAAGCCTTGGTAAAATAACCAGTTCTCAATGGTGTCCTGTTAAAGGAGAACAGATTCTTATTGAACTTATGCAAATGACTGATTGCCATGGAAGAAAGAATACTTACTGAGACCTTTTGGTTTCAGAGGGTTCATATAGAGAGAAAATTTGAATGCCTTGTGCACTTTCACATCTCTGTAAGTTACAGATAACTAGGAGGAAGTATCCCTGGTCTGGAAGAGCAAACATTAGAGAGAACCAGCAATGTTTAAAGTAAGACAAAACATTAAGAGACACAACATTATAATCTTTTAGTTCATTTAGTCCCATGTTAATAAATCTGGTGAATGCGGCTTTAGTTAGTTCTGGAAATTCTTACCCATTTCAGTTTTAGGATTTTTCAGTAAGTATATCAAATATCTGTATTTGTCCTGAAAGTCCTTTATAGGAATATCCTTGAAGATAAAACTCATTTTACAAGAGAATTAAAACAATTATAAATGACAAAAACTCAGAATGGATATGGTTAGAGCTAAAGAGACATGGGAGTTTACAATTTAGCTGCAAGGAAATCAGGTTATTTCTGTGATACATAACATTTCCATAATTAGAGTATCAAGCGATGATCTTTCCAAACATTAAAACTTTAGGAAGTGCATAGAATCTCTAGAATAGTTATAGTATTTTCCCAAATGTAATCCAAGGTTTATCATTGGTTCAGTAGTATTTCACGAGAAACTTCACATACCAAGGAAAAGCCCGAGTTAAAGAGATTTACAATTTAAATCTTGTCAACATTTGCTAAAATCTTAGAAAGTTTTGAAGCACATGCCTAAATATACTTAGGGATGTTAAACACCTGATAAAACAAAACATAGAAACTGGTTTTTCTGGGCAGGCAAAGAGAAAATCACTTACATTCTCGTAACAGGAGATCAATTAATCTAATAAAACTTTATCCTTTGAACAGAGAATTTCAGTCTTGTACTAATGTAATGTACCTTTAAAACCCATTCATTTAGGACAAAATTACCTTCCCTTACCTTCAACAAAATGTATTCCCATTCCTTAAATCTTTCTTACATATCTGCTACTTTCTTACATACAGAGTTTCCCTTATTTCCATCAGTCTTAGTTACACTAAGCAGAACTTTGTATTCTTAGAAACACCCTTTAGTTATTAACCAATTGTGAACTGTTACACAACAGAATTCTTCAGGTGGCAAATTTATGAATCAGTTAAGTGGCAAACAAGTTTACCAACAGATTTAAATACTCTTAGTTTCTTTGCAGTAAGAAGTCAAAAGCACAAACCTACATCCAATAATTAACGACTTAGCATTTTATCCTGTTTGGTAAAGACCTAGATGTCCACAATTTAATTCCATTTGTCATCCAAGCAAAACTTTAAAACTTTCAGATTACCAAAGACTTTGAAAGCTACTTCAGGAATTACCCATTATAACTTTGAGACAGACAATTAACCTTCAGTTTAGTTATTTCATTGCTAACAAATTTTAATAAATAACATGAGCTTATTTGACCTTCAGTAAACCTCGAAGTTTCACATTTACTGCTGATAACTTAAAAGACAGGTCTTATCTTAATTAAACCAACAAACTTAACTTAGTTCCAACACTGATTTACTTTCCACCTGGGCCCACTCCACTTTGAATGTTTACCTGAGACATGCGTGGGAAGATCTGGAGTGGGGGGTGTTTAGGTCCAGGGGGTGCTCTTCTTGCTTCTTGACAGTGAAGAGAGAAGGAGCTGCGGTGCATGATCTAGAGGCCAGTCATGCAGGCTGCACACACGTTGGTATAGAAATAGGAGAAGAGGGAAACAGAAGAAACAAAGCGCTGCCAGGAGGCAGAGAAAAGATTCCCGGTTTTAGAGCTCATAAGGCCCAACAGAGGAGAAGACACCATGCTTTCCCATCAGCCAGGGGGGAGGGGTTAGGCAGTCCAAGTCAGGCCAGAGAACACAGGGAAACTTCCCCGAAACAAAGAGAGTTTCGGCAGCTGCTTGGGAATATTCCTTATAGTCTCTGTCTCGAGTTAGACCAACCCCAGTTGGCTCCAGTTATAGCCATTAACATGGGAAGTGAGTGAGGGAGAAGCCCCCACATCTATTAGGAGTAACAGAGAGAAATAAATCCAGAGTCCCCTTTGCTAGGGATGGCCCAGCAACCTGGGTTTACTAGAAGAAGGCTTATTTACATAATTATCATCCAATATGTCAGGAGGAAATTTACTAGCTGACTCATTGAATCTGGTTTTAGCTCTTAATACCTATCTCTTATATTCCCTCCCGATATGTACGATGTTGCAGACAAGGGGAGAGGGATCTTTCAGGTGCTGTCTTGCTCGCGTCCCTCGCGGGAACTTAGGAGCGTCTTAGCTAAGGTCTATCCGTATAAACCCCGGACCAGGCTACTCCATGGAGTAGATGACCGTTATGCTGTATGACGCTCCACGAGACTCAGGGTGCAGTCCACTCAGACTCCGAAGCCGAAGGCGGTGGAGCCACACAAAAACACATTCATACAGTCAGGCATTCCTCAGATTCAAAAGGGTTAGACACCCTCCCGTGTTAAACAGAATGTAACCTTCATGACCAGTACAAGGAACATATATCCACATTTAAAGACATAACATGGAGACATACATGAAGACATACATTGTTGTCCTCCGAGGTGGGGCTCGAACCCACGATCTCTGTGAGGCCCTCCTGGCCCCCGAGGTGGGACTCGAACCCACGATCTCTGAGAAGCCCTCTCGGCCCCTGAGGTGGGACTTGAACCCACGATCTCTGAGAAGCCATTCCCACCAGGCACGAGGGACGCCTCCCCATTGGCCCGCTGGCAACACTATAGCGCTACCGCCAGGGTGTATTTGCCAGCCACCGTCCTGGGACTCTAACCCAGGTCCTGGGACTCTAACCCAGGAAAAATCACAGAAAGGACAAGACACACAAAGACATACATAAGAACAAAGCATACGAAAAACATAGAGACAAAAGACAAAGCCCGCTTTCTTACCGATCGGTTGCAGTGACCCGTTGACCAGTTGTCTGGTGGGCTTGAAGGGGAGATCTCGGTGGGACCTCCAAATGTATTGCCAACTGAATATTACCCCCACCTTAAAAGACCACCAGAGACATGAGTCAAAGCCAAGCAGCAAGGGTCGTTTATTGCAGGTTCGAACCTGGACTTCTGTGCCGCTCGTTGCTGATAACGCCGCGAGGTCCGGAGCTGGGTCAGTGCAGGATTTTCATAGACAGATACAAACAAGTTTTGGGTGGGGCTGAGCTGATTGATTGATAGTTTGAACAGGCATACTTGGCGTCCGTGGATTGGGTCAGGGAACCCGCGCGCGAAAGCGGACAAAGCAATCTTACAGAAGCAGAACTGGCCGGTTAGCCCACGCATGCGAAAAAAAAAGCACTATCAGGATATTGAAGGCCTGGTTACTATCAAGCCAAGGCCACTTTCCCTCTAATGAGGCACTAACAGAAAGACAATTGGGAGTCTTCTGGTGAAATGTCACATTCCGGCTATCAAAGGTAAGGTAACTTCTTTGTTGTAAATCTCAAGGACATTTGCAAACCAAGGAAGATTCCTACCCTGCAGGAGTGTGATTTCTGCAAGTTATCTATTTATCATTTTATGGCAGTCAGGGGTGCCTGAGGAATGCTACAAATATGGAGGGGAGCGGGTGAAGGGGGCGGTGCAAGGCGGCGGCGCCTGCTTTTGCTTTGTACTCAGCCAGTCTCCTGCTCCTTCACTTCATCATCAGCACCTACTGCTCTCCTCTCCTGGTGGTCTCTCCGGAAAGGGTCTTCTCTAGGTCTTCTAGAAGGAGATGGGCACTTCCCCTCTACCCCTGTTGCCGGACCAACCTAACCTATCCTGCAGGGTCAGGTCTGCCTGGCCTTCTTTTATCTGTTGTTCTCTTCTGAATGGTTAGTTTTTCATAGATACCATGCTTTGCTTTTGTCAGGATTTACCCTGGACTATCAAAACCCATTTCTTGTGCCAGTGAAGCCTAAGAAAAACCCTGATGAGAGAACCAGGAACACGAACAGATCATATTTATCCTGAATGTTCCGTCCAAAATGAAAAATACATTTCTGGGAGCCTCAAGATCTCTAAGAAGGGAACTTTCACCAACTCTGTCATGTAGGGGCATCAATTCCGATTCTGTGTCAATTTTCCTACTTTCCCAGCTAATACCTCTCTACCTCAGAAAGCCCACTCTCAACCGTTTCCTCTCTCAAAGGCAGTTGCTCTTAGAGTCTGCACATGGCACTTGGGGCCTGCTGGTCGTAGGCTACTGCCCTCTGTACCTTGGGTCTAACAGCTGCGGGGCATCAAGGTGAGAACGTCTCTTGTTCTAAGACTTAATATAGTTTGGGGCACATGGTAAGCAATAATCACTTTTTTTGTTGATCCAAGTGTTCGACCTTTCTTAATTATTCTAGTACCACAGTTTACTTGTTCTAAGAGTTGTCCTCCCCCAGCAATTTTAATATCTCTTAAGGTGGCACTCACCTTGCACTTGATGACATATCCTAGTTTAACTGACAGCATTTCTCTTTCTTAGTCGAGCATAAACTATAGTGCATGTTACACTTGATGAAAGCTAGGATGCAATTAAATACTCTATTATGGTTACGATTCTGATATTTGAAATCCTCCAGTAGCTCCCTGTGGCCCCACAGTGTAGTATCTCACCTCCTAGGCATTGTGTACAAAACCATCTCACCCCCAGTGTTAACCCCGGGGCTCAGCCTCCATCCCCAGGTGATGCTGCCAGATCAGCTGTCGGTTGTCATGAACTTGCTGTAGTTTCCCGAATGCACTGTGCTGCCTCCTGGCACTTTGAAACTTGACACACTCATCCTCATTCTTCGCTTTGCCCTTGTCTATCAGCTCCCCTGAAAATCTGTTCCTAAGTGGCTTTTCCCAGCTCCATCCTACCCTTGGTAGTCTTTTATCTCCCTCTGGTAAAGCCTGTCACACTGCACCATGGACATGCCCGTTGTCCCCCTGAGAAGAGAAAGGGGACAGTGAGGTTCCCCCAGCATTTGCAGCTCTAGTGCAGAGCCCCATGCCTGGCTTGCAGGAAATGGCAGATCATGAGGACAAACGGAGATCATCCTCTGGCTAAAACCAGATCTTCTTTTCCTACCGCAGGATCTGGATCAATAAAGAGCAGCCAGTTATTATTGCTGCTTTTCTACGGATTTTTTCCCCATATATTTCCCAGGGCTTTACTCTTTTTATAGGGAGATCCTGCCGTGGCACGAGCAGCAGGCCGGTTGCAAACGAGTGTCACCCGATCCCTCTGCGGAGAGACAAAAAGCCTGGCTGCTAAGGAGACATGAAGGGACGACTAGGGCAGGGACGCGTGCTCCACTCTGAGGAAGGAGTCTGGGCAGAAGGCAGGCCTGTCCTGTGCTTCTGGTCCCAAGGGCACAGCATCTCCTTGGACAACAGTCGGTAGGGCAGACTTGGCTTGCTACCAGGCAAGATACCCTGAACTCACAGGAACAGCTCCCTCGAGAAACGTTCAGTCAGATGCCATCTTCCTCCAATATGTGACTGCGTTGTCAGTGGCTGGGGGTGTGCCGGGAAAGGAGAGGCAACAATCCCCGAATGCTCCCCATTTAGTAACGCGCGGTGTTTCATGGATCCTGTCGCCTCTCCTCTCCTGTGAGGAAGGCACTGAACTGGTCCGCGAGTCCACCTGAGGTCCACTGCCAAAGCAAAGTGTTGCCTACACGGGAGATGGTAGTGTGCATAGAGTGCCATCCTAGGCTACACACGCTACTGCAGGGTTGTGGCTGTGTCTGCTTAGTTCGGCCTGGCAGGGTGAACCCAGGACGCGAACATGGAGCCCAGGAAAGCAAGGCCCAAGAGGCACCTGCTCTCCCGCAGCTCTTCTTCCCTGACACGACTGAAGCCTTGCTGAGGAAGCAGCGCGCGAAAGCTGTTTGCTCCAAGCCAAAGCCTCTAGGAAAGCACAGCATTCGCTAAGAAATGTTCTGCGGGCTGCTGCTGCTGCTTTTCTGAGCCCAGTTTCGCATTGGGAGAAACCCGCATACAGCGAAAGCCTCTTTGCCGGGAATCTCCTCTGGGAAAGCACAGCATTCGTTGGGAAATCTGAATCGGATGTTTAGTGATGTTGCAGCTGAATGCCTGAGCTACACTACGCAGCATGTGGAAGGAAGAAACCCGCATGGAGCGAAATCCTCTTTGCTGGGCATTTCCCCTGGGAACGCAAAACATTTGTTGGGAAATCAGAGAGTTGTGTTTGTGGGTGCTGCTGCTTGTCTGAACTAGTCTCCGCAGCACAGTGGAAGATACCAGCATGGAGCGAAATACCCTTTGCATGAGCATCCCCTCTGCTTGAGAGAAAAGCCAAATGTGGGGATGGCGCAGCAAGCCGCCCCCAGAGAAGCTAAGGAGCCGTTGGCCTTGTGGTCGGGATACGGTCGGGAAGCAGGAGAGCCTGCCCTTGCAGGAACAGCAGGCCGGTAGCAAGACAAATGTCACCCGCTCCCTGTGCGGAGATGAAGCCTGGCTGCTAAGGAGACATGAAGGGACGACTAGGGCAGGGACGCGTGCTCCACTCTGAGGAAGGAGTCTGGACAGAAGGCAGGCCTGTCCTGTGCCTCTGGTCCCAAGGGCACAGCAACTCCTAGGACAACTGTACGTAGGGCTGACTTGGGCTTGCTACCAGGCACCATACCCTGAACTCACAGGAACAGCTCCCTCGAGAAACGTGCAGTCAGATGCCATCTTCCTTCAAGATGTGACAGCGTTGTCGGTGGCTGGGGGTGTGCCGGGAAAGGAGTGGTAACAATCCCCGAATGCTCCCCATTTAGTAACGGGCGGTGTTCAGGAATCCTGTCGCCTCTCCTCTCCTGTGAGGAAGGCACTGAACTGGTCCGCGAGTCCACCTGAGGTCCACTGCCAAAGGCCAATTGTTGCCTATACCGGGAGTTGGTAGTGTGCATAGAGTGCCATCCTAGGCCACGCACGTTGCCGCAGGGTTGCGACTGCGTTTGCTTAGTTCGGCTTAGCAATGTGAACCCCAGGCAAGAACTTGGAGCCCGGGAAAGCAAGGCCCAAAAGGCACAAGCAATACCGCGGCTCTTTTTCCCTCTCGCAACAGAGCGAACGACGAAAAAGCCTTGCTGAGGAAGCAGCAGCGAATGCGGTTCGCGCCAAGCTGAAAACCTCTGCGAAAGCATAGCAGTCGCTGGGAAATCAGAGTCGGTTCTGCGGACTTTTCTGCTGCTTGCGTAAGCCCAGTCTCGCGGTTGGAGAAACCCGCATACAGCGAAAGCCTCTTTATCCGGGCATCTTCTCAGGGAAAGCACAGCATTCGTTGGGAAATCAGAATCGGATGTGTGTGATGATGCTGCAGCTGAATGCCTGAGCTAGTCTCCGCAGCATGGTGGAAGATACCCGCATGGAGCGAAATCATCTTTGCCTGGGCATCCCCTCTGCCTGAGAGAGAAGCGCGGTTGCGCCTGTGGAAAGAGCCTTAAGGAAAGGGACACGTCTTTAACTGCGCTCCCCAGGAGCATGTCTGTGGAAGGTGCAGCACGCTGCCCGTTTAGAAGAGCAGGAGCCGTTGGCCTTCGGATCTGGAAACGGTTGCAAAGCAAGAGAGCCGGCCCTGGCAGGCACAGCGGCCGGTGGCAATACAAGTGTCACCCGCACCCTGTGCGGAGGGACGGAAGCCTGGCTGCTACGGAGAGAGGAGGGGATGAGTAGGGCAGGGCACGTGCTCCACTCTTAGGAAGGAGTCTGGGCAGAAAGCATGCCTGTCCTGAGCCTCTGGGCCCAAGGAGACAGCAGCTCCTTGGCCACCTGTCCCTGGGGCAGACATGCGCTAGCCACCAGGCGCCTACGCTGAACTCGCAGAAAAACAGCTCCCTGAAATAATGGGGAGTCAGATGCCGTCTTCCTCCAGGATGTGGAAGCTTGAAGGAAGCACGGCTTTTAAGGAAAAGGGGTGAGGACAGTCCCCCAAAGCTCCCTATTTAGTGCACGGGCAGTGTGCAGGGAGCCTGTCACCTCTCCTTTCCTGTGGGCAAAGAAATGTCGTAGTCCGCGAGTCCGCCTGAGCGCCAGAGTAAAAGGCCAAGCGATGCCTACAGTGGGAGATGGTAGTGTGCATAGGGTGCCATCCTAGGCTACGCACGCTACTGCAGGGTTCCGGCTGTGTCTGCAAGTTCGGCCTGGCAGGGTGAATCCAGCACGCGAACTTGGAGCCCGGGAAAGCAAGACCCAAGTGGCACCAGCTCTCCCGCAGCTCTTCTTCCCTGACGCGAACCAAGCCTTGCTGAGGAAACAGTGGCGAAGTGCTGTTCGCTCCAAGCCAAAGCCTCTGCGAAAGCACAGCATTCGCTGAGAAATGTTCTGCGGGCTGCTGCTTGCCTGAGCCCAGTCTCGCGATGGGCGAAACCCGCATACAGCGAAAGCCTCTTTGCCTGGGCATCTACCCTGGGAAAGCACAGCGTTCCTTTGGAAATCAGTGTTGGATTTGTGGATGCTGCTGCTGCTTGCCTGAGCTAGTCTCCGCAGCTCGGTGGAAGATGCCCGCATGGAGCGAAATACTCTTTGCCCTAGCATCCCCTCTGCCTGAGAGAGAAGCGTGGTTGCACTCGTCTGTCACTGCACTGCGCTCCCCAGGAGCAACTGTGGGGAAGGCGCAACACGCCGCCCCCGGAGAAGAGGAGCCGTTGGGCCTTGGGGTCGGGAAAGGCTCGGGAAACAGGATAGCCTGCCGTGGCACGAACAGCAGGTCGGTGGCATGACAAGTGTCTCCCGCTCCCTGTGCGGAGAGATGGAAGCCTGGCTGCTAAGGAGACATGAGGGGATGACTAGGGCAGGGGCGCTTGCTCCACTCTGAGGAAGGAGTCTGGGCCGAAGGCAGGCCTGTCCTGTGCCTCTGGTCCCAAGGGGACAGCATCTCCTTGGCCACCTGTCCCAAGGGCAGACTTGGGCTTGCCACCAGGTGCCAAAGCCTGACTCGCAGAAACAACCACATGGAAAAATGGGCAGTCAGATGCCGTCTTCCACCAAGATTTGGCAGCGATGCGGGTGGCAAGGGGTGTGCCGGGGAAGGAGTGGAGACAGTCCCCCATAGTTCCCCATCCCAGTGCACGGGCCTTGTGCAGGGATCCTGTCGCCTCCTCTCTAAACTGGGAAAGCACAGCATTCACTGAGAAATCAGAGTCTGTACTGTGGGCTGCTGCTGTTAGTTGCCGGAGCCCAGTCTCACAGTGGTAGAAACCCGTATACAGCGAAAGGCTCTTTGTCTGGGCATCTCATCTGGGAAAGCACAGCATTCGTTGGGAAATCATAGTTGGGTTTGGGGATGCTGCTGCTGCTTGCCTGGGCTAGTCTCCACAGCTCGTTGAAATAAACCCGCATTGAACGAAATACTCTTTGCCCGGTCATCCCCCTCTGCCTGAGAGAGCACCTGTCGAAACAGCTTTAAGGAAAGGAACACGTCTGTTACCGCGCTCCCCAGAAGCATGTCTGCATAAGGCGCAGCACGCCGCCCCCGGATAAGAGAAGGAGCCGTTGGCTTTGCTGTCGGGAAACGGTGGTGAAGCAGGAGAGCCTGCCATGGCAGGAACAGCAGGCAGGTGGCAAGACAAGTGTCACCCGCTCCCTGTGCGGATAAAATGAAGCCTGGATGCTGAGACACGAGGGGACGACTAGGGCAGGCGCACGTGATCCTCTCTGAGGAAGGAGTCTGGGCAGAAGGCAGGCCTGTCTGGTGCCTCTGGTCCCAAGGGGACAGCATCTCCTTGGCCACCTGTCCCTAGGGCAGACTTGGGTTTGCCACCAGGCGCAATACCCGGAACTCACAGAAACAGTTCCCTGGAGAAACAGGCAGTCACAGGCCTTCTTCCTCCAAGATGTGGCAGCGTTCGCGGAGGCACAGGGTTTCTGGGGAAGGAGTGGGGGACAGTCCCCCACATCTCCCCATCCCAGTGCATGGGCGGTGTTCAGGGATCTTTCCTCTCCTTTCCTGGTGGAAGGCACTGGCCTAGTCCCCGAGTCTGCCTGCGCACCAGAGCAAAAGGCCAAGTCACCAGGAGACGGTAGTGTGCATAGAGTGCAATCCTAGGCCACACATGCTGCTGCAGGGTTGTGGCTCTGCTTAGTTTGGCCTGGCAGTGTGAACCCAGGGCAGGAACATGGAGCCCAGGAAATCAAGGCCCAAGAGGCACCAGCTCTCCTGCAGCTTTTTCTCTTAAGCGACAGAGCTAACGCCCAAAGCCTTGCTGAGGAAGCAGAGGCGAAGTGCAGTTCGCGCCTAGCCCAAAACCTCTGCAAAAGCAGAGCAGGCGCTGGGAAATCAGAGTCGGTTCTGTGGGCTGCTGTCGCTGCTTGCCTTAACCTAGTATTCACAGCACGGTGGGAGAAACCCGCATAGAGCAAAAGCCTCTTTGTACGTGCATCCCTCTGGGAAAGCACAGCATTCGTCGGGAAATCCGTGTCAGTTCTATGGGATGCTGATGCCGCTTGCCTGAACATAGTCTCCGAAGCATGGTGGGAGAAACCCGTTTGGAGCGAAATCCTCTTAGCCTGGTCATCCCCTCTGCCTGAGAGAGAAGCGTGGTTGCGCCTGTGGAAACAGCCTTAAAGAAAGGCACACGTCTGTCACTGTGCTCCCCAGGAACATATCTGGGAAAGGCGCAGCAATGCCACCCTGGGAGAAGAGGAGCCATTGGCCTTGTTGTCGGGAAACGGTCGTGAAGCAGGAGAGCCTGCCATGGCAGGAACAGCGGGCGGGTGGCAAGACAAGTGTCACCACAGCCTATGATGACACTTTTGAGTCAAGGTTCATCTACTCTACAGATGAGACTGTAAAATTTTTAAAGGCAACATGTTTAAAGGCAACATCATGAAAAGAAGGTTTGGTGGATTGCTTTGATTTTCTATTCATGGTATCAGATGAGTTTAAGGGAGCATAATCCAATAAAAAATTTAAAATTAATTTTAAAAAATAAGAAAAAAACATTTTAATGTCTTTGCCTTTGTGGTTCCTGCAAATGAAACTACAAGAAAGGACTGAGAACATTTTCTTTTTTTCTATTTGTTTTTCTTCAATTTGGACCTCCTCCTTAGGTCTCTGATCAAAGAATGCTTACACAGACGCTGTAGTGTAGAAAGGACAAAATATCATATTACAAAAAAATTCCATTCCTATCTTTTTGTATACCCAGAACAATAAGTTAATATATGTGCTGCCAAAGGAGCACACCAGAGCAATAAGTTAAATGAAGATTGTACTGGGAATATAAAACAATTATTCCATAAAATGAGTGGGTTTTGAATGGGACATGAAGGGCGGACTTGTGAGTTAGGAAAAAAATATATATAAAGACTTAATGAAGGTTTAATTAAGGCATAACAACTATGCTGTATTCCTGAAAATATATTAAAATGATGATATGGAAATACCTCACAGAGTAACATCAAAGCACCTCTGTTAATCCTTTCTACTAACAGCTGTTCCTCTTTGTTTCACTTTACATAACATGTGATGGATTGACATTTGTAGAAATAAGGAGGAAACATGGAAGAAAGTGAACAATTAGAAAGGATCAAAATACACTAATAAACCAGGTAAATAACCAGTGAGTATTATTATAGTAAATATATGCACATTTATAAACTGAGAATTTTCAGGAGTGACAGCCAATGTAGAAAATCGAGATGGTGTTATAGAAAATTCCATAAAACCCTTTGCATTAGTTTAACAGCCTGGTATAATATTTAGAAACATGTGTAATTTTTTCGAGCAGTTAAGCATAGAAAAACATGGCTGAAATAATGACAAACACTTAACATTTACTTAAATTTTTGTTTATTTTTATCCTTTAATGCCCATATTGTGTTCATAATGTCCTAAGTATTTGTGGTTGTTAGAGCAAAGTAAATTTGAAAATTTCCATGGAGAGGGCTAATGGTATCCGTTTGTAAAACAAAACAAAACAAAAACACAGGGCACCTTTCCTATGGTTGTGAGCTGCCCTTCCCTTACTGCTCAATGCATTTTCATTAACACCCACCTCACAGTCCATAGGCAGCCATCTGTGTTCCCGTCTTGAAGAAATTTTATCCTACAAGTCTTTCCTGACACTGTTGCCTATTACATAAATCAAACAGAAATTCAACCTTTGGAATAAAATCAGAAACCTTTGGCTACAAGGTTGGTTCAACATCTGCAAATCAATCAATGTGATATAACACATTAATAAAAGAAAGAACAAGAACCATATGATACTCTCCAATAGATGCTGAAAAAGCATTTGGCAAAGTGCAGTGTCCCTTCCTGATTAAAACTCTTCAAAGCGTAGGCATAGAGGGCACATATTATCAATATTATCAAAGCCATCTATGAAAAACCCACTGCAAATATCATTCTCAATGGAGAAAAACTGAATACTTTTCCGCTGAGGTCAGGAACACGGCAGGGATGTCCGTTATCACCACTGCTATTCAACATCGTAATAGAAGTCCTAGCCTCAGCAATCAGACAACAAAAAGAAATTAAGGGCATCCAAATTTTGCCAAATTGGCAAAAGAGAAGTCAAACTATCCCTGTTTGCAGACGATATGACACTGTATGTGGAAAACTTAAAGGACTCCACTCCAAATCTGCTGTAACTTGTATAGGAATTCTGTTAAGTGTCAGAATATAAAATCAATGCACAGAAATTGGTTGCATTTTTTTAAACCAACAAGACTGAAGAAATAGAAATTAAGGAGTGAATCCCATTTACAATTGCACCCAAACCCTAAGATACCTAGGAATAAACCTAACCAAAGAGACAAAGAATCTATACTCAGAAAAAAACTCTAAAGTACTCATGAAAGAAATTGAAGAAGACACAAAGAAATGGAAAATGTTCCATGCTCCTGTATTGGAAGAACAAATATTGTGAAAATGTCTATGCTACGTAAAGCAATCTACACATTTAAGGCAATCCCTATCAAAATCCCATCCATTTTTTTTCAAAGAAATGGGGCAAATCATCCTAAAATATATATGGAACCAGAAAATACCTCGAATAGCCAGAGGAATATTGAAAAAGAAAGCCAAAGTTGTTGGCATCACAATTCCAGACTTCAAGCTCTATTACAAAGTTGTCATCATCAAGATAGTAGGGAACTGTCCCCCAAAACAGACATAGATCAATGGAACAGAATAGAGAGCCCAGAAATACACCCTCAACTCTATGGTCAACTAATCTTCAACAAAGCAGGAAGGAATGTCCTATGGAAAAGAGACAGCCTCTTCAACAAATGGTGTTGGGAAAATTGAAGAGCCACATGCAGAAAAATGAAGTTGGACCATTTCCTTACACCATACATGAAAATAGACTGGAAATGGATGAAGAAGCATAATGTGAGAAAGGAATCCATCAAAATCCTTGAGGAGAGAACAGGTATCAACCTCTTTGACCTCAGCAGCAGCAACTTCTTCCTAGGAACATCGCCAAAGGCAAGGGAAGCAAGGGCAAGAATGAACTATTGGGATTTCATCAGATCAAAAAGCTTTTGTTTGCACAGCAAAGGAAACAGTTAACAAAGCCAAAAGATGACTGTCAGAAGTTATCTGGGAGAAGATATTTGCAAATGACATACCAGATAAAAGGCCACTATCTATCCAAAATCTATAAAGAGCTTATCAAACTCAACACCCTAAAAACAAATAATCGAATGAAGAAAAGGGCAGAGGACATGAACAGACATTGCTGCAAAGAATACATCCAAATGGCCAACAGACACATGAAAAAATGCTCCACATCACTCGGCATCAGGGAAATGCAAATCAAAACCAGAATGAGATACCACCTCACACCTTTCAGAATGGCTAAAATGAACAAGTCAGTCAATGACAGATGCTGGCGAGGATGTGGAGAAAAGGCAACCCTCCTACACTGTATGTGGGAATGCAAGCTGGTGCAACCACTCTGGAAAACAGCGTGGAGGTGCCTCAAAAATCCAGTCATGAATTACCAAAAAAGGGATATAAATTACCAAAGTGTTTGTATAATTGTAATGTACAACTGCCCATTATCGTTCAATAGTGTCGGCTTGTACAAGAACTCTATAAAAGAACTCCACTTCTAAACTGTGGAAAATATGTTCCCTTTCACCCTATATACAACTATTAAGCCATTCATTTAGCTTTTAAAATATCCACTTAATACAGGCTTTTTACTCATTTGAACAGGCAGCAGGGCTCTATTCTTATTGCTTACATCTGAAGGATAGACTTCTAGCATAAGAGGTAAAGCCCTTAAAGGAGCCCAATAATAACAACAAAATACAGTTTAGTGAGCCCTTACAATCTTCCAGCTACCTTTCTGAGAATACTTCAATTAATAAAACATATAAAATACCTGACCCCAAAGAGCTTACATTCTTTTGAAATATAATAGTGAAATACAGCAATAATAGAGGGGCACCTCGGTGGCTCAGTCTATTGAGTGACTGCCTCTGGCTTGGGTCATGATCTCAGGGTCCTGGGATGTAACTCCCCAGCAGGCTTTCTAGGCAGTGGGGTGTTTTCTTCTTCCTCTGCGCCCCCTCCCAATTCTCTCTCTCTCTGTCTCAAATAAGGAAATAAACCAGTAATAGAATAATGATTGATGGTTGATGGTGATAAGTGTTACAAAGAAATACAAGAAAGGTAAAAACCATTGGAGAATGCTGGGATGAAAGTTAATTTTTATTTTGTGTTGGGTGGTTATATCTCATTTATGAGATGTTATTTGCACAAAGACCCAGGAAGTGAAGGAGGGTGTTATACAAATATTAAAGGAAAAGGTAGAGCAGTAAGTAAGTATATAGACTTTGTGTGAACAGCTGGTCTATTACTTTTGAGGAAAAGCAAGGAGGCCAATGAGGAGTTCATAGTGGTGGAGAGAGGAAGAACGTATTGATGCATGACCTTCTGGTACATTGAAATGCCTTCAGTTTTTATTTAATATGAAAGGGGACGATACCAAAAGACTTTCAACAGCAGAATAAAATCATCTGACTTGATTTTTAGGTTAAGTTGCTGTACCAAAATAAATTTGCAGGGAGAAAGGAGTGCAGTATGTGTGGAAGTGGGGCTATCAATCAAGTCAATAATTCAGGAACATATGATGGTGTTTTTAGCATGCTGGGTGGGTAATAGAAGTGGTGAGGTATGGCTTTAATTTTGTATATATTTTGATGGTGAATATTCTGGTGAACAGGATGGGGTATGTGCAGGACAGACAACATCAACATTTATTTTACCTGCACAAACAGAAGGGTGGAGTCTTCATTCCCTGATATGGAGAGAACTCTGAATTCAAATGTTCTTTCTGATTAAATGGCATAGTGATGATGAGGATTTAGTCAGACAGTGAAAGAGAACAGTAAGCATAGTGTTAAGCGGTAAGACATAATACATTTGAACATCAAAAAACGTTGGGTTGGATCATCTGTTTATGTGAGTAAATAAATTAACAAAGGTTCCTGGGGTTCTGATAGAGGTAAAGAAGACTACTATATGATCCAAAGGGGCACGTGCACCAAATGTTTATAGCACCAATATCCACAATAGCCAAACTATGGAAAGAACCTAGATGTCTATCAACAAATGAATGGTAAATATGATGGAATAGTATGCAGCCATCAAAAGAAATGAAATCTTGCCATTTGCGATGACATGGATGGAACTAGATGGTATTATGCTTAGCAAAATAAGTCAACCAGAGAAAGACACTATCATATGATCTCCCTGATATGAGGAAATGGAGGTGCAATGTGGGGGTTTGGGGGACAGCAAAAGAGTAAATGAAACAAGATGGGATCGGGAGGCAGACAAACCATAACAGACACTTAATCTCAGAAAACAAACTGCGAGTTGCCGGGGGGGTGGGGAGGGTAGGGAGAGGGTGGTGGGGGTTATGAACATTGGGGAGGGAATGTGCTGTGGTGAGTGCTGTGAAGTGTGTAAACCTGGCGATTCACAGACCTGTACCCCTGGGGCTAATAATACATTATATGTTAATTTTAAAAAAAGAGGAAGAAGAAGACTACTATAAATCAAATGCTATGGTTTTCAGCAAAGAGTGTGTAATCAGGCATATTTTATTAAAGTAACCAAGTAAAATGATGGTCGAAAATTGGAAAAACAGAAAACATAAAAATCAGAGATTTTAAAAAGAGATATGGGACAGTGTAGAGAATATAGTCAATGATATTATAATAGTGTTATATGGTGACAGATGGTGGCTATATTTGTAGTGATCATAGAATAATGTATGGAGATATTGAAAACCTGAAACCAATGTAACACTGAATATCAACTATACTCAAATAAAAAAATAGTAAAAATAAAACATTTTAATTTAAAAATAAAAAAGAGGGACAAGAATTTGAAAAGTGAATTTCAAAAAGAGTAAAGATGAGGCTAAGACATACTCTGAACCTTGAGGAAAACACCATTTTGAAAATTCTTCCCATTTTGAGAAAACTCAAATGAATCAATACCATAAAAGAATCCATTTTAACTGAGAGATGTAATGAATGCTCAAGAAATAATTTTATGACAGGATAACTCTTCCCTATGAAACAGCATACAGAAACCAGGGGAAACGCCTGGAAGCAAAATAAACTATACTGAAAATAAGAATTAGGAAAAAAGATAAATGATGAAGGATAAGAAAATTAGACCTGCGACAGAGACCTAGTGAAGAGAATTTTTAGCTTGTGTTTTAATGTTTTTGAGGATAATCTAGAGTTCATAACTGCCTTGAGATAGGCTGGTTGTAGGCAGTTTAGGCAGACCCCTAAGACAGGCCTACTTTGGGCAGGTGGTGTTGGAGGAGGCCATTGGGCTGGACAAAGACAAATCCAACCATTTGACTAAAGTGTCTGTGAAGATGTTGAAGTCAGATGCAACAGAGAAAGACCTGTCAAACCTAATCTCAGAAATGGAGATGATGAAGATGATTGGACAGCACAAGGACACCATCAACCTGCTGGGTTCTGCACACAGGACGGTTCTTCGTACACTCTCATGGAATATGCCTCCAAAGACAACATACAGGAGTACCTGCAGGCCCAGAGGCCTCCTGACCTGGAGTACTGTTACAATATCAGCCACAATGCAGCAGAGCAACTCTCCTCCAAGGACCTGGTATCCTGTGCCTATCAGGTAGCCTGAGGCATAGAGTACCTTGCCTCCAAGAAGTGCATACACCAAGACCTGGCCACCAGGGAAGTGCTGGTGACAAAGGACAAAATGATGAAATCTCAGACTTCAGCCTTGCCAGAGATATCACCACATCAGTTACTATAAAAAGACAACGAACAGTGGACTGTCTGTGAAGTGGATGGTCCCTAAGGCCATGTTTGACCAGATCTACATCGACCAGAGTGACTTCTGGTCTTTTGCAGTGATCCTGTGCAAAATCTTCACTCTGGAAGCCTCCCATATCCTGGAGTGCCTGTGGAGGTGGTTTTCAAGCTGCTGAAGGAGTCATTTGATGGATTAGCCAATAAGTTCACCAGAGAGTTCTACACAATAATGAGGGGTGGCTGGCATGTGGTACCTTCAAGCTGCTGGTAGAAGACCGGGATCATACTGTGGCCTTGACCTCCAACCAGGAGTACCCGGACCTGTCCTTGGCCCTGGAACAATACTGTCTATGCTTTCCCAACACCCAAAGCTCCACCTGCTCCTCAGAGAAGAATTCCACCTTCTCTCATGTGCCGTTGCCCAGGGAGGCCTATCTGCCCTGACACCCAGCCCAGCTTGCCAATGGTGGACTCAAATGACTAGTATCCCTATTACTCCTGTCCAGATTCCGTCATAAGCTCTAACCCTTACTTCCCACACTCCCTGCAAGACTGACTGCCTTCTCCTTTGTCCCTTTCCTACTGGCAGGAGCCAGCTGCCTACCTGAGGCCTTCACCCCTTGAAGCTCACCTCTCTTCCTCTTCCTCCTCCTTACAACCTGCTCATGAAAGAAAGGCACAGAGAGGCAGGTACTTGCTTGTGGCTACTTCCTTCCCTCCCATATGTTGGACCAAGACCCCTCCCTGGCATCTGGTACTGCCTGGACATCGAGGGAGTGGGAGATGAGGCATGCCAGTGAAAGCTGTCGCAGCTTTCCTGTTTTGGTTTTGTCTGCTTAGCATAACATGTAAGACTGAGTTCTGGTGGCAGGGTCCTAGTCCTTGGGGCTATAGCACTAGCGAGGGGAGGTCCACTGCTCTGGGCCTTGGCTAAGAGCAACCCCTGCTCCAGAGATATGGTGCAAGGGGCTTCTTAATTTTGATACTAATTTGCTTTGCTGACCAAAATACCTGGTATCAAAAGATGGGAAGGCAAAGACTGGAAGCAGTGTTGTGACCATGGGGTCCAGCCCCAAACTATGAAGAAAACATAAAGTGTGTAAATCTGAGTAAGTATATATTTACACACCTTTTTAAATAGGTTGTTATCAAAGATTTAATCAATGGGTAATATGCTTCTCGTGGCTGGGAAGCATCAGTTGCCATATATTAAAACAAAAGAAAAGAGGTGTCTGGGTGGCTTCCTCCATAAGTGTCCCTTCTTTTCAGGTCATGATTCCAGGGTCCTGATATGGAGCCCCACATCAGGCTCTCTGCTCAGTGGGAAACCTGCTTCTCCTTTTCCCTCTGCCCCTGCTTATAGTTCCTCTTCCTGTCTCTATGTCTGTCAAATAAATAAAATATTAAAAAAGAAAGAAAGAAACAAAATGTTTTTGAAAGTTCTTTTTTTCTTTTAATTTTCTAGGGGTGCCTGGATGACTCCGTTCTTTAAGCAGATGTTTGCCTTTGGCTGAGGTCATGATTCCAGTATACAGGGATTCAGCCCAGCATGGGATTACTTGCACCCCAAGGAGCTTGCTTCTTCCTCTCCCTTTGCACGTTTTTCCCCCCACTTGTGCGCTTCCTCTCTCTCTCTCTCTCTTGCTGTCAATAAACAAAATAAAATCTTTCACTAAATAAATAAATAAATAAATAAATAAATAAATTTCTAAACCTACTTTCAGTTTAGGTCCCTTAACAAAAATTGCTACTCCTTCATTTAAAAAAAAATAAAGATAATTTAGAAAAGATGCTTCATGAGCTAATGAGCTCTTTTGTTTCTTTGTCAGGATTAAATATAGAAGTGCTTTTTAAAAGTAAAAGAAAAAATATGCTATATAACACTGACCCTAACAGTGACCCTGACCACGACCCTAACACTAACAGTGACCCTGACTGTGAGCCTGATCCTAACTCTAACCCTAAACGTAACACTGACCATGACACTAACACGGGCCCTGACCCGAAACCTAACGCTGAACCTAACCCTAAAACTAACCCCTAACATTAACCCTGACACTGACCCTAACCCGGTCTAACCCTCCACCTACCTCTAACCCTAACCCTAACCCCACTTTAACAATAATCCTCACGCTGATCATAACCCTAACTCTGAACTTTGCCTATGTCAGACCTTAACCTTAAACCTAACCCTGGCCTTGACCTTAACACTGACCCTAACCCTGAATGTAAACCTAACTCTGACCCAATCCGTGATCCTAAACAGAATCTTAAGCCTAAAGCTAACCCTGATCCTGAACCTACTCATAAAACAGAACCTAAACATAAAGCTGACCTTACCATAACCATGAACCTAACCCTGACCCTGACCCTAACCCTGACACTAGACCTGTCCCAAACCTAACCCTGACCCTGACATGAACCTTGCCCCAAAAGCAAAACTTGACCTGACCCTAAATCTAACCATGACCCTGAATCTGACCCTAAACCTAACCATCACCCTAAAACTGACCCTGACGTGACTCTGACCGTAACGCTAACCCTGACCCTACTGTGAGCCTGACCCTAAACTTAACCATGAACCTAACCCTAACCCAGAGCCCTACCCTAAGCCTTACGCTAACCCTGACCCCAATGACGTCTAACCCTAACCCAGACCCTAAGTCTTTCTTAAGCCTAACCCTAACACTAACCTAGTCTAAATCCAGCTCTGTTGCCTCCAGCAGGGACAACTTCTGCACCCAGGCCTCCCAGGGGCTGGGGGAGGCTGTATGGGGGTCACTGGATGGGCACTGCCTGAGTGGAGTGTGAGCCTGAGCAGCTTGGGGACCGGCAGCTCAGGGAGCTCTGGTACAGCAGGAAGTTCGGTAAGGAGCCCCCAGGCAGTGGTGACCTCACTTCCCTGACGACAGAGCCCAACGGAATTGGAACCCACGTATCCAGGCTACCCATTACAGAGAAAACCCCCCTGCCCAGCTCATTTCTAGGCACATCCTAAAGGAAGCGACATGTTCTTCTGCTGTACTGAAGCCGAGAGGATGTAGGGAGAAGAGAGCTCGCCCGCCAGACACGTCCCCTCCCTGGCCGGTCATATCAGGATTCACCAACGCCTCTGGACCTTTGGCTACTAAAATCAAAAGGTGACACCAGGAGACTCAGAGTCAGAGAGTCCCACACCTTCTGATCGACCGGTGTAGCCCTAGGTCTCCTCCCCGTCTCTGTGTGTGTGTGTGTGAGTGTGTGTGTGTGTGTGTGTGTGTGTGCCTCTGGGTGTCTGTGTTTCTGTGTGTAAAGAGGACCTGGCCATGCCATTGTGGGTGGAGATGTGCCCCAAGCAGGATGAGGCTGATGAGGGTATAGATGTCTGGTGGGCAAGTTTTATGTTCACACCCCAGTTTAAGGCTGGTTAAGTGGGATCGGGTGGAGGGTCTACACCTTTCTGCCCAGGGTTTATCCTGAGACCCTGAACGGATGGGTCCATGACCCAGGAGCGGGGCTAACCCTAACAGTAACCACTAACCCAGACCCTGACACTGACTGTGAGCCTGCCCCAAACCCTAACCCAAACCCTGACCCCTGAACCTGAACCTGACCCTGTCTGTGATCCTGACCTGAATCCTAAACCTAAACCTAAGCCTGACAATGTCCCTGATGTGGACCCTGAAGCTAAACCTAACATTGAAATTACCGTAACCTAGACTCATACCTAACCCTGACCATGACCCTGACCCTAATCGTCACCCTGATGCTGACCTAAACCTGACCCTAACCCTAACCCTGACGTGACTGTGAACCTGACCCTAACCCTAAACCTAAAGGTAACTCTAACCATGACCCTAATACAGACCCTGAACCTAAACCTAACGCTGACCCTGACCCTAACACTAACCCCTACCCTAGGCCAAACCCTAACCCTGACCTTACGCTGACTAACCTAAACCTAACCATAACCCTACTTCTAACTCTAACCCTAACCCCAATCCCAAACACTACCGCCAAAACCTAACTGTAACACTGAACCGAACATTGACCCTAAACCAAAGCCTGACCCTAAACCTGAACCTGGCCCTGAACTTCACCTGACCTGACCCTGACCCTAATCCTAACCATGACACTAACACTGACCACTACACAATCCTGTCCCTGACCCGAATGTGGACTTTAAACCAATACCTGAACCTGACCCTAAACCTGACACTGGCGCTAACTTCACCCTGACCCTGACCCAGACCAGACCATGACCATAAACCTAACCCGACCCTAACAGTGACTCCGACCTGGACCTGAACAACAAACCTGACCCTGACTGTGAGCCTGACCCTAACTCTAACCTTAAATGTAACCCTGACCCTGACACTAACATGGGCCATCCCCCCGAATCCTATCGCAGAACCTAACATTAAGAGTAACCCCCTAACCCTACAACAGACCCTGATGCTAACAAGTTCTAACCCTAACCATCAACCAAACGCTAACCCTAACACTAACCCTAACTTTAACAATAACCCTGACCCTATACCTGACTATGATTCATAAGCCAACCCTGAACTTTGCCCTATACCAAGACCCTGACCATATACCTGATCTGGCCCTGGACTGAGCCCTAAACCTAACCCTGACCCTAACAAATGACCCACTACATAACACTGTCCCTGACCCGAATGTGGACTTTAAACCAAACCTGATCCTCATCGTAAG